>NC_090259.1:3298168-3369794 GCF_037325665.1 Littorina saxatilis | reverse complement strand
AGCGGATAAGACTAGACATCTAATCTTTGAGAGTGTCACAACCTTCTAACACGTGTGTGAGGTGTCCAGTCTTGCCACACTGACAGACTACCTTGTCCCAGTAGATGCGGCTGCTGGCCGTGCGCAAGCGACGCAACAGGCTCAAGGGTCTCGGGGGGAGTGGGAGGTGGTGCCCTTTCCTATTGTAGGGGAGGTGTATCCATCCTCTCTCTTCACATGTTTGTGACAGTGTCTGCTCTCTTTCCTCTCTTTTTAGCTTGGCTAGCAGCAGTTTGGCTTCCTGGCAGGAGAGCCGAATGTCTGTCACTGGCATGGTTGACATAGCCGCTGCTTTTGCTGCTGTCCGCCATTTCATTTGTGGGATGGCAGCCACATGAGGGAAAAGTCTGTTCCTTTTGTCATAATTTGGTGGGCTAAGAAATGAATTTCAGTTTGCATCTCTCCTCTGTTCTTGGTGCCATGTGCAAGTGCTTGCAACGAGGATTTTGAGTCCGTAAGGATGACCACCCCCAGGGGTGGGGTTGGCAGATCGTTTATCAGTGCGCAGGCCATGTAGATAGCAAATAACTCTGCAGAGAAGATGCTGATCCCCTTGTTTAGCTTGTATTTTCGTGTTATATCAAGTCCAGGAATCGACAAGGCACACTCAGCCTCCCCTGACTGCAGGATCGAACCATCTGTGAAGACCTGTAGGTGGCTTTTAAATCGTTGATCGATCTTTTCTTTTGCAAACTGTGGCTAGCAGCAATGGGTCTTCTGCCTTTTTGAGGCCGTCTCCATAGTCCATGATCAGATTTGGGGCTTCAAGCAGCCATGGAGGGTAAGGAAGAGTACCAACTGTGACCAGCTTTTCCTTGGACAGGCCACTCTGTTCCCATATGCCCTTCACATGGTTGTATATTGGGAGCACTGTTTGGTATGTATGAGTCTTGGATTCAAGAGCTTTGTATTGCATGTGGTCGGTATCTCCCATGTCTGGGGTAAATACTTCCACTGCCGTGTTTGGGACACAGTGTATTCTGACAGCCAGCTGTGCACATCTGAGGTGGCATTCCTCTTTCAGTGGCAGCCATCCCACTTCCTGGTAAAGTAGAGTGGAGACTGCCGATCTGGGGACCCCCAGCGCCACTTTGAGAGCGGCTCTTTCTACTCTTTCAAGCTTTACCCACTGACTGTCAGGAGCTGCAAAGAAAGCCTCTTGGCCATAGCTGAGGCGCGACCGAACAAGGGCACGGACAAGATGGATCAATGGTTTTCCGGCTGCCCACGACTCTCTGCTCAGAACCTTTATCAGGTTTAGAGAGCGTTGAGCTTTTCTCACAAGTGAGTCTATGTGTGGGCCCCAACTGAGAGAGCTTGTGAATGTCACTCCCAAGAACTTGGTTTTATCTGCTGGCACCAGCTGCACCCCATTTATGGTGATGGAACATGTCCTTTTGACAAGCTGCACTCCTGTGAAAGCCATGAACACGGTTTTTTCGGTAGATAGCTCAAAGCCATTCGTCTGCATGTAGTCAGCGATTTGGTCGACTTTTTCTTGGTACCGCCCCATTTTTGTTTTGATTGTTCTTTCTGACTTGCAGTTGACTGCTTCCCAGAGGGCCATGTCATCGGCAAACAGAGACAATGAGGCCTCCTTGAGGTTCAGATTTGCTGCATCGTGGACCATGATGCTGAACAATATGGGGGCTATGATGCTTCCTTGAGGCACCCCCATATCTAGGACATGTGTTTGAGAGATGGACTGCCCCACTCTAACAGCCATGGACCTGTCTGTGAGGAATTCCTAGACAAATTCCAGCAGGCGCCCTGAGATCCCCATGTTGGACATTTTCTGAATTAGCTTTCCATGCCAGACCGTGTCAAATGCTCTTCTAATGTCGAAGAAGGTTGCCAGCACTGTTCTGCCTCGTGCTTTAGCCTTCTTGATGTGGGCTGTAAGTTTTACCACATGCTCCATGCAGGCTCGACCCTTTCTGAAGCCTGCCTGGCAGAGGGGAAGAATGTTGTTCTTTTCAAGAAAGTGTTCTAGTCTGTTTTTTTACAATTCTTTCGTATACCTTGCCAAGGTGAGGTGTGAGTGAAATTGGGCGGTAGCTTGTCGGCAGGTGCCGGGGTTTACCGTCTTTGGGAAGAGCAATCACCAGAGCGTTTTTCCAGGCTGAGGGAAGTTTTGAGCTCGCCCAACAGTGCTGGTAAAACTGTAGCAGCACTTCCAGCATGGGCTCAGGAAACCGGCGTATCATGTTGTATGAAATGGGGTCTAAGCCGGTTGCGACATTTCCGGATTTGATTCCATGGATTGCCTTCCTCAACTCATTGATACCCAGATCCTGGTTTATCGGCAGTGAGTTGTCTGCTGCTGCTCGCCCGAATTTATCTTCTTCCTTTCGACGGTAATCAGCGAGCGACTGTGGCATATGAGCTGCCTGACTGACTTTTGCAAATGTCTCAGCCAGCACCTCGGCCTTCTCAAGATTACTTTGTGTGTACTCATTCCCGTTCAGCAAAGGTTTTTCAGGCAAGAACACTTTCCTTTTGAATTTTCGCAGCTTGTTCCATACAAGGGACGCATCTCCTTGGTTATGCACCTTTTTACAACAGAAATCTGTCCAGTAGGCTGCTTTTGCCTGTTCATTGACCGCAGCACACTCCTTTTCAACTTCTTCGAGGGCTGTTTTATTGGAGGCTGACTGATTCTTCTGATATGCTTTTGTAAAACGCCGTTTGCGCTGCACCGCAGCTCTGCATTCTTCATTCCACCAGGGGGAAGGTGCCTGTTCTCTCTTTTGAGGCCCAGAAGCGCGTTTTGGAATAGCTTGGTCAGCTGCACTGAGGATTGCCTGTCTGATGTTACCATAGTACTGGTCTATGTCATTGTCTTTGAACTCAGTCTCTCCACATATATGCGTCAGAGTCTTCTTGAACTTCTCCCAATCTGCTTTGGCACAGATGTACTTTGGCGTACGATCAACTTCAGCAGGATCAGGGTCAGCTTCATGGATGGTCGCGTGTATCAGATAGTGGTCAGATCCGAGTGTGTTGGGGTAGACCTGCCAGTCGATGGTAAGGGCAAGTTCGGGGCTAACCAGGGTAAGATCAATGGCAGATGATCTGTCTCTTTGTCGCTGGGCTTGTCTGGTGGCCGTGCCATCATTAAGTAGCACCAAATCTGAGATGCTGATGTCTTCAGCCAGCTGAGTGTCAGGGCTACTTTCTGCGTCAGCGTCCCACATCCGGTGGTGCGCGTTGAAATCCCCCATCACTACCCAGCTGCCCGAATCTGACGAGAGCTGAGTGAGCCAATTGGTACAACCCTGTGCCTTGCAGCCCCTGGGATAGTAGACGTTCACTAGATTAAGTGGCCTCCTTCCCCGCATGGAGATCTGCACTGCACACATGGAACCAAGTCCTTCCATATCTTGCATTGGTGGGTCTATAAGCTTGTACTTGAGGTCTGCCCGGATGTATGTGGCAACATGTACTCTCCCATTGTCAGCCAGGGCAACCTCGGGTGGGTAGTAGTAACCTTCCAACCGTGGGAGGTTTCCTATCCTATCCGAGGCTGACTGTAGAGCAACAATATCAGTCTCAAAATTGTTCAGATGATCTACTAACAATGGCAGCCGGCTGCTAAGGCTCAGCGCATTCCACTGTAATAAAGACAGGTTTCTACTTTTCCTGGGCAATCGTGTTGAGTCGGATGGTGCCCTTTTGTGAGCCATAGACGGACGATTTGCATTAGTTGGGCCCCCCATTGATGTCACTTGTAAAGCTAATTTCTTCCCCTTCACTCAGAGGAACCCCCGAGAGTATTGCACATAGGGCCTTATGACTGGCTGTTGCCTTGAAATGGAAGTCTGGTTTACCACAGACAGTCCTGCCCAAGCTCAACAAGCTGTCCAGGAGTAATTTGGGATCATGCTGGGCTTTCGCATTGGCCATTAACGTAAGGGCCTTGGTAACAAAAGCTGCTGGGTCCTCACTGATAGGTGCTGCTGGCTGGGCATCCAGCTTAGACAATGCCAGTCTAGTTAGCCGTGACTCAATCTTTTTGCGTTTCTCAAACACACTTTCAGCCATTCTAGTGACGTCTCCCTGGATGCTCTGTCGAAGTTGTGGCAGTAGCCGTTTCACCAGATCATCTTCTTGCATGTTATCATCAGGTTCTTTGTCTTGACACGGGGGTGAATGGTTCCCCACTTCCATGGTATCACCTTGTACTGGTCTTTGTTCTTTTGCTCGTTTTGTCCTATTTCTTTTCTTTCTTGGTTTTCTTTGGATCTGTTGTTGTTCCTCTTCCTCCAGCCCCTCGTTGGGCTTCTTGAGGGAGGAAGCAACTTTTTCGTGTGTCGCCTTGTCATGAACTTGTCTATTGGGACCTTCTTGAGGCTGTTGGTTCCCTGCAATGCTGTTATGCCTCACTGCGTCAGCATAGTCAGTCCATAAAACAGAGAAGAACTCTCAAACTTCTATGCAAAAGAGAAAACCACATTTCTGCGGTAGGCCCTCTGCATAGACGAGAATCCTTCTTTGATTCCCATGCAACTGTCAGTGAAGAGTAAGAAAAAGAAATTTGAAGTATCAGCAGCTGCTCTTGGTTGTTGAAGCAACAAAATAGAAAGTTATAATGAGAGCGCTGCTAAAAATGCCAAAATGTGCACTCGATCGCTTGTACTTTTAAAGAAAAGTTAAATATAGAATGACGTCAAGAGCGAGAATGCATAGAAATTATACATGAGCAAGGGAGATCATCCTTTACTCTGTGTGTGTCTCCACCGCCTACATTCCAACTAGTGGAATTTTGAAAGCAGGGAGCACACTAGAGGTAATGGAAGAGGTGGGGGTGGGGGTAAGAATTAGATCTAGAAAGAACTCTTCACAGACAGCCTACTGGAGAATCAAACCCTTTCGGAGCCGATTGCAACACTGAACAAGAATAACCCGAGGAGAGTTCCACAACCTCAATGGATTGGGAATTCCCCGTAAGTGCATTTAAGGGCATTCTCATAGAGTGCTGAACCTGAAAAGGTCCGTTTTTGTTTAGCCAAGACTGCTACCGGTTTCGAGCTGAGAAGCTCTCATCAGGCAGTCTCTTGGCATAAAACAGAGAAGAACTCTCAAACTTCTATGCAAAAGAGAAAACCACATTTCTGCGGTAGGCCCTCTGCATAGACGAGAATCCTTCTTTGATTCCCATGCAACTGTCAGTGAAGAGTAAAAAAAAAAAAAAGAGCGAGAATGCATAGAAATTATACATGAGCAAGGGAGATCATCCTTTACTCTATTTTGTTGCTTCAACAACCAAGAGCAGCTGCTGATACTTCAAATTTCTTTTTCTTACTCTTCACTGACGGCTGTCTGTGAAGAGTTCTTTCTAGATCTAATTCTTACCCCCACCCCCACCTCTTCCATTACCTCTAGTGTGCTCCCTGCTTTCAAAATTCCACTAGTTGGAATGTAGGCGGTGGAGACACAAAACAGAGTAAAGGATGATCTCCCTTGCTCATGTATAATTTCTATGCATTCTCGCTCTTGACGTCATTCTATATATATCTATATATATCAAGCCCAGTTCCACTCCATACCAGCTCGTGGAAGCGATTCATTGATGATATCTTCCTTCTATGGACTGGCACACCAGAAGAACTTGAGATCTTCCAGAAGCATATCAACACATTCCATCCTACCATCAAATTCACAATGGGTTCTTCGCCGGTTGAAATGCCCTTCTTGGACATCACGCTCAAAATGCAGGAGGGGTACATAGAGACAGATCTCCATACAAAGCCCACGGACAAACGAAACTACCTTCACTATACGTCGTGCCACCCAAGACACTGCAAGGAAAACATCCCCTACAGCCAGATGTTGAGGGCACGGCGTATATGCTCCCAAAAGAAGGACTTTGCACAGCAATGTCATCAGCTGGAGCAAGCCTTCCGACTGCGTGGATACAAGAAGAAAACGCTGGAGGAAGCCAAAGAGAGGGCAGGAGCAACACCACGATCAGAGGCCTTAGCGTACAAAGAGAAGTCTACCAACAACAGAGTTCCCTTTGTTATCACACACAACCCTGCCAATCCTCCTCTGCGGGAATGGTTGAAGGAAAATCAGGAAATACTGCACTCAAGTACACGAATGAAGGAAGCGGTACCTGAACTGCCAGTGGTTGGAGAAAGAAACGCCAAAAGCCTCAAACATATGATTATGCCTACTGTCCTTCCCCCAGCCCTCACCGTAGACTCTGACTCAGGTGTTGCAAAATGTGGTAAAACATGCATCATATGCAAAGAACACTTGACAGAAACCAAGACCTTCACCAGTGCCAGTACAAGAGAACACTTTGAGGTCAGACACCGCATGTCTTGCACATCGTCCAACATTATCTACATGCTGTACTGCAACAAGTGTGACCATGCACAGTATATCGGGGAGACAAAAAACAGTCTCAAAACCCGCTTCTACTTGCATAGGTCACACATCCAAAAAAATGTTGGTACACATGTGACAATGCACTTCAGTTTACCTGGACACTCACTGCAGGACATGCGGTGTTTACCCATCGAACAGGTGTACACCAACAACCCTACACACAGGCACGAGAGGGAACAGTTTTGGATCAGAAAGCTACAAACAGTCTTTCCAAGTGGACTAAACACTGTCACCAAATAAATGTCAGATGTGACAACACCTGATAGTTGATGTAACATTCCTGCGATCACGTCCGGGACGTGTTTAACTTTTGAAAGTAAATTTGACTACAACTGTGTAAAAGATATGTACTTTTCATGAACCGCCTGTTTTACAGTGATGAACTTGTATACATTGTTTTCAACCATAGGGACAACCCTATCAATTGAGAAAGGAAACTAACTTGCGTCGATCCAGAGCTTACCACATCGGATGTTGAAAACAGAAAAACAATTAATCTACTTGCTAACGTATTAACATGTCAACGCACATAAGCGGGCATGTAAATCTGCATGTGCCCGTTAATACAACAATATGTATGTGTGTGTGCGCGCGCGCGCGATTGCGTGTGTGTGCGTGTGTGTGGATGTACCTGTGTCAGTGTGTGTGTGTGTCTGTGGGTACATGATGATTATGCAGGGGTGTGTGCTAGCACGTGCGAACGCACTCAGTGGTCATGCAACGAGCGTTCATGTGCATACTATCTTTCACCTTTACTTGCCCGTTTTGAAGTCCTCAATGTCTCCCACCCACCTTGTTATCATCCAGGTACGTGTTCAGCACTGCATCATCTTTAACAATCCACTTGTTTAGAACTAGGCTTTGTTACTGTCTTATTCATTTTTGGAATTCCGGCACGCAAAACATATTACGTCATGTATAATTACGTCATAGACAGACATTGCGTCAAAGGATATTTGTAAACATCGTGCGAGCTAATATATATATACAAACAAAGGAAAAAATAACCAAAACAAGATATATATACAAACAAATATGGAAAAAATAACCAAAACAAGATATATATACAAACAAATATGGAAAAAATAACCAAAACAAGCCTTCACGTTTTCACCAATATTTCGGCCTCGTGGCCTTCGTCAGGGTGTTCTATTATTAGCTCGCACGATGTTTACAAATATCCTTTGACGCAATGTCTGTCTATGACGTAATTATACATGACGTAATATGTTTTGCGTGCCGGAATTCCAAAAATGAATAAGACAGTAACAAAGCCTAGTTCTAAACAAGTGGATTGTTAAAGATGATGCAGTGCTGAACACGTACCTGGATGATAACAAGGTGGGTGGGAGACATTGAGGACTTCAAAACGGGCAAGTAAAGGTGAAAGATAGTATGCACATGAACGCTCGTTGCATGACCACTGAGTGCGTTCGCACGTGCTAGCACACACCCCTGCATAATCATCATGTACCCACAGACACACACACACACTGACACAGGTACATCCACACACACGCACACACACGCAATCGCGCGCGCGCGCACACACACATACATATTGTTGTATTAACGGGCACATGCAGATTTACATGCCCGCTTATGTGCGTTGACATGTTAATACGTTAGCAAGTAGATTAATTGTTTTTCTGTTTTCAACATCCGATGTGGTAAGCTCTGGATCGACGCAAGTTAGTTTCCTTTCTCAATTGATAGGGTTGTCCCTATGGTTGAAAACAATGTATACAAGTTCATCACTGTAAAACAGGCGGTTCATGAAAAGTACATATCTTTTACACAGTTGTAGTCAAATTTACTTTCAAAAGTTAAACACGTCCCGGACGTGATCGCAGGAATGTTACATCAACTATCAGGTGTTGTCACATCTGACATTTATTTGGTGACAGTGTTTAGTCCACTTGGAAAGACTGTTTGTAGCTTTCTGATCCAAAACTGTTCCCTCTCGTGCCTGTGTGTAGGGTTGTTGGTGTACACCTGTTCGATGGGTAAACACCGCATGTCCTGCAGTGAGTGTCCAGGTAAACTGAAATGCATTGTCACATGTGTACCAACATTTTTTTGGATGTGTGACCTATGCAAGTAGAAGCGGGTTTTGAGACTGTTTTTTGTCTCCCCGATATACTGTGCATGGTCACACTTGTTGCAGTACAGCATGTAGATAATGTTGGACGATGTGCAAGACATGCGGTGTCTGACCTCAAAGTGTTCTCTTGTACTGGCACTGGTGAAGGTCTTGGTTTCTGTCAAGTGTTCTTTGCATATGATGCATGTTTTACCACATTTTGCAACACCTGAGTCAGAGTCTACGGTGAGGGCTGGGGGAAGGACAGTAGGCATAATCATATGTTTGAGGCTTTTGGCGTTTCTTTCTCCAACCACTGGCAGTTCAGGTACCGCTTCCTTCATTCGTGTACTTGAGTGCAGTATTTCCTGATTTTCCTTCAACCATTCCCGCAGAGGAGGATTGGCAGGGTTGTGTGTGATAACAAAGGGAACTCTGTTGTTGGTAGACTTCTCTTTGTACGCTAAGGCCTCTGATCGTGGTGTTGCTCCTGCCCTCTCTTTGGCTTCCTCCAGCGTTTTCTTCTTGTATCCACGCAGTCGGAAGGCTTGCTCCAGCTGATGACATTGCTGTGCAAAGTCCTTCTTTTGGGAGCATATACGCCGTGCCCTCAACATCTGGCTGTAGGGGATGTTTTCCTTGCAGTGTCTTGGGTGGCACGACGTATAGTGAAGGTAGTTTCGTTTGTCCGTGGGCTTTGTATGGAGATCTGTCTCTATGTACCCCTCCTGCATTTTGAGCGTGATGTCCAAGAAGGGCATTTCAACCGGCGAAGAACCCATTGTGAATTTGATGGTAGGATGGAATGTGTTGATATGCTTCTGGAAGATCTCAAGTTCTTCTGGTGTGCCAGTCCATAGAAGGAAGATATCATCTATGAATCGCTTCCACGAGCTGGTATGGAGTGGAACTGGGCTTGATATATATAGATATATATAGAATGACGTCAAGAGCGAGAATGCATAGAAATTATACATGAGCAAGGGAGATCATCCTTTACTCTGTGTGTGTCTCCACCGCCTACATTCCAACTAGTGGAATTTTGAAAGCAGGGAGCACACTAGAGGTAATGGAAGAGGTGGGGGGTGGGGGTAAGAATTAGATCTAGAAAGAACTCTTCACAGACAGCCGTCAGTGAAGAGTAAGAAAAAGAAATTTGAAGTATCAGCAGCTGCTCTTGGTTGTTGAAGCAACAAAATAGAGTAAAGGATGATCTCCCTTGCTCATGTATAATTTCTATGCATTCTCGCTCTTTTTTTTTTTTTTTACTCTTCACTGACGGTTGCATGGGAATCAAAGAAGGATTCTCGTCTATGCAGAGGGCCTACCGCAGAAATGTGGTTTTCTCTTTTGCATAGAAGTTTGAGAGTTCTTCTCTGTTTTATGCCAAGAGACTGCCTGATGAGAGCTTCTCAGCTCGAAACCGGTAGCAGTCTTGGCTAAACAAAAACGGACCTTTTCAGGTTCAGCACTCTATGAGAATGCCCTTAAATGCACTTACGGGGAATTCCCAATCCATTGAGGTTGTGGAACTCTCCTCGGGTTATTCTTGTTCAGTGTTGCAATCGGCTCCGAAAGGGTTTGATTCTCCAGTAGGCTGTCTGTGAAGAGTTCTTTCTAGATCTAATTCTTACCCCACCCCCCACCTCTTCCATTACCTCTAGTGTGCTCCCTGCTTTCAAAATTCCACTAGTTGGAATGTAGGCGGTGGAGACACACACAGAGTAAAGGATGATCTCCCTTGCTCATGTATAATTTCTATGCATTCTCGCTCTTGACGTCATTCTATATTTAACTTTTCTTTAAAAGTACAAGCGATCGAGTGCACATTTTGGCATTTTTAGCAGCGCTCTCATTATAACTTTCTATTTTGTTGCTTCAACAACCAAGAGCAGCTGCTGATACTTCAAATTTCTTTTTCTTACTCTTCACTGACAGTTGCATGGGAATCAAAGAAGGATTCTCGTCTATGCAGAGGGCCTACCGCAGAAATGTGGTTTTCTCTTTTGCATAGAAGTTTGAGAGTTCTTCTCTGTTTTATGGACTGACTATGCTGACGCAGTGAGGCATAACAGCATTGCAGGGAACCAACAGCCTCAAGAAGGTCCCAATAGACAAGTTCATGACAAGGCGACACACGAAAAAGTTGCTTCCTCCCTCAAGAAGCCCAACGAGGGGCTGGAGGAAGAGGAACAACAACAGATCCAAAGAAAACCAAGAAAGAAAAGAAATAGGACAAAACGAGCAAAAGAACAAAGACCAGTACAAGGTGATACCATGGAAGTGGGGAACCATTCACCCCCGTGTCAAGACAAAGAACCTGATGATAACATGCAAGAAGATGATCTGGTGAAACGGCTACTGCCACAACTTCGACAGAGCATCCAGGGAGACGTCACTAGAATGGCTGAAAGTGTGTTTGAGAAACGCAAAAAGATTGAGTCACGGCTAACTAGACTGGCATTGTCTAAGCTGGATGCCCAGCCAGCAGCACCTATCAGTGAGGACCCAGCAGCTTTTGTTACCAAGGCCCTTACGTTAATGGCCAATGCGAAAGCCCAGCATGATCCCAAATTACTCCTGGACAGCTTGTTGAGCTTGGGCAGGACTGTCTGTGGTAAACCAGACTTCCATTTCAAGGCAACAGCCAGTCATAAGGCCCTATGTGCAATACTCTCGGGGGTTCCTCTGAGTGAAGGGGAAGAAATTAGCTTTACAAGTGACATCAATGGGGGGCCCAACTAATGCAAATCGTCCGTCTTTGGCTCACAAAAGGGCACCATCCGACTCAACACGATTGCCCAGGAAAAGTAGAAACCTGTCTTTATTACAGTGGAATGCGCTGAGCCTTAGCAGCCGGCTGCCATTGTTAGTAGATCATCTGAACAATTTTGAGACTGATATTGTTGCTCTACAGTCAGCCTCGGATAGGATAGGAAACCTCCCACGGTTGGAAGGTTACTACTACCCACCCGAGGTTGCCCTGGCTGACAATGGGAGAGTACATGTTGCCACATACATCCGGGCAGACCTCAAGTACAAGCTTATAGACCCACCAATGCAAGATATGGAAGGACTTGGTTCCATGTGTGCAGTGCAGATCTCCATGCGGGGAAGGAGGCCACTTAATCTAGTGAACGTCTACTATCCCAGGGGCTGCAAGGCACAGGGTTGTACCAATTGGCTCACTCAGCTCTCGTCAGATTCGGGCAGCTGGGTAGTGATGGGGGATTTCAACGCGCACCACCGGATGTGGGACGCTGACGCAGAAAGTAGCCCCGACACTCAGCTGGCTGAAGACATCAGCATCTCAGATTTGGTGCTACTTAATGATGGCACGGCCACCAGACAAGCCCAGCGACAAAGAGACAGGTCATCTGCCATTGATCTTACCCTGGTTAGCCCCGAACTTGCCCTTACCATCGACTGGCAGGTCTACCCCAACACACTCGGATCTGACCACTATCTGATACACGCGACCATCCATGAAGCTGACCCTGATCCTGCTGAAGTTGATCGTACGCCAAAGTACATCTGTGCCAAAGCAGATTGGGAGAAGTTCAAGAAGACTCTGACGCATATATGTGGAGAGACTGAGTTCAAAGACAATGACATAGACCAGTACTATGGTAACATCAGACAGGCAATCCTCAGTGCAGCTGACCAAGCTATTCCAAAACGCGCTTCTGGGCCTCAAAAGAGAGAACAGGCACCTTCCCCCTGGTGGAATGAAGAATGCAGAGCTGCGGTGCAGCGCAAACGGCGTTTTACAAAAGCATATCAGAAGAATCAGTCAGCCTCCAATAAAACAGCCCTCGAAGTAGTTGAAAAGGAGTGTGCTGCGGTCAATGAACAGGCAAAAGCAGCCTACTGGACAGATTTCTGTTGTAAAAAGGTGCATAACCAAGGAGACGCGTCCCTTGTATGGACCAAGCTGCGAAAATTCAAAAGGAAAGTGTTCTTGCCTGAAAAACCTTTGCTGAACGGGAATGAGTACACACAAAGTAATCTTGAGAAGGCCGAGGTGCTGGCTGAGACATTTGCAAAAGTCAGTCAGGCAGCTCATATGCCACAGTCGCTCGCTGATTACCGTCGAAAGGAAGAAGATAAATTCGGGCGAGCAGCAGCAGACAACTCACTGCCGATAAACCAGGATCTGGGTATCAATGAGTTGAGGAAGGCAATCCAAGGAATCAAATCCGGAAATGTTGCAACCGGCTTAGACCCCATTTCATACAACATGATACGCCGGTTTCCTGAGCCCATGCTGGAAGTGCTGCTACAGTTTTACCAGCACTGTTGGGCGAGCTCAAAACTTCCCTCAGCCTGGAAAAACGCTCTGGTGATTGCTCTTCCCAAAGACGGTAAACCCCGGCACCTGCCGACAAGCTACCGCCCAATTTCACTCACACCTCACCTTGGCAAGGTATACAAAAGAATTGTAAAAAACAGACTAGAACACTTTCTTGAAAAGAACAACATTCTTCCCCTCTGCCAGGCAGGCTTCAGAAAGGGTCGAGCCTGCATGGAGCATGTGGTAAAACTTACAGCCCACATCAAGAAGGCTAAAGCACGAGGCAGAACAGTGCTGGCAACCTTCTTCGACATTAGAAGAGCATTTGACACGGTCTGGCATGGAAAGCTAATTCAGAAAATGTCCAACATGGGGATCTCAGGGCGCCTGCTGGAATTTGTCCAGGAATTCCTCACAGACAGGTCCATGGCTGTTAGAGTGGGGCAGTCCATCTCTCAAACACATGTCCTAGATATGGGGGTGCCTCAAGGAAGCATCATAGCCCCCATATTGTTCAGCATCATGGTCCACGATGCAGCAAACCTGAACCTCAAGGAGGCCTCATTGTCTCTGTTTGCCGATGACATGGCCCTCTGGGAAGCAGTCAACTGCAAGTCAGAAAGAACAATCAAAACAAAAATGGGGCGGTACCAAGAAAAAGTCGACCAGATCTCTGACTACATGCAGACGAATGGCGTTGAGCTATCTACCAAAAAAACCGTGTTCATGGCTTTCACAGGAGTGCAGCTTGTCAAAAGGACATGTTCCATTACCATAAATGGGGTGCAGCTGGTGCCAGCAGATAAAACCAAGTTCTTGGGAGTGACTCTCTCAGTTGGGGCCCACACATAGACTCACTTGTGAGAAAAGCTCAACGCTCTCTAAACCTGATAAAGGTTCTGAGCAGAGAGTCGTGGGGAGCCGGAAAACCATTGATCCATCTTGTCCGTGCCCTTGTTCGGTCGCGCCTCAGCTACGGCCAAGAGGCTTTCTTTGCAGCTCCTGACAGTCAGTGGGTAAAGCTTGAAAGAGTAGAAAGAGCCGCTCTCAAAGTGGCGCTGGGGGTCCCCAGATCGGCAGTCTCCACTCTACTTTACCAGGAAGTGGGATGGCTGCCACTGAAAGAGGAATGCCACCTCAGATGTGCACAGCTGGCTGTCAGAATACACTGTGTCCCAAACACGGCAGTGGAAGTATTTACCCCAGACATGGGAGATACCGACCACATGCAAAACAAAGCTCTTGAATCCAAGACTCATACATACCAAACAGTGCTCCCAATATACAACCATGTGAAGGGCGTATGGGAACAGAGTGGCCTGTCCAAGGAAAAGCTGGTTACAGGTGGTACTCTCCCTTACCCTCCATGGCTGCTTGAAGCCCCAAATCTGATCATGGACTATGGAGACGGCCTCAAAAAGGCAGAAGACCCATTGCTGCTAGCCACAGTTGCAAAAGAAAAGATCGATCAACAATTTAAAAGCCACCTACAGGTCTTCGCAGATGGTTCGATCCTGCAGTCAGGGGAGGCTGGGTGTGCCTTGTCGATTCCTGGACTTGATATAACACGAAAATACAAGCTAAACAAGGGGATCAGCATCTTCTCTGCAGAGTTATTTGCTATCTACATGGCCTGCACACTGATAAACGATCTGCCAACCCCACCTCTGGGGGTGGTCATCCTTACGGACTCAAAATCCTCGTTGCAAGCACTTGCACATGGCACCAAAAACAGAGGAGAGATGCAAACTGAAATTCATTTCTTAGCCCACCAAATTATGACAAAAGGAACAGACTTTTCCCTCGTGTGGCTGCCATCCCACACAGGAATCCGGGGAAATGAAATGGCGGACAGAGCAGCAAAAGCAGCGGCTATGTCAACCATGCCAGTGACAGACATTCGGCTCTCCTGGCAGGAAGCCAAACTGCTGTTAGCCAAGCTAAAAAGAGAGGAAAGAGGGCAGACACTGTCACAAACATGTGAAGAGAGAGGATGGATACACCTTGTCACAAGCAGCTGTAATTATTTCGTATTATATGCAATCATTGCAAGCGCCTGTTCTTTGTGCTGTCGTTTACCTGCCAGGTGAGACAGCTAGCACTCGTAGTTTTCGTGCGGCACGGTTTTCTCTAATTTCTGGTGTATCGGGTGTATCTCAGGTGCGCTGTAGTGAGCAGTAAATTCAGTTGTGTGTCAGTTTTATTCATTCTTGCCGTAGCCGTTTACAGGGCTAGTAGTCTGCGTTCCAGACTGGAATCCGTTCTTCATTTGAACGTTACTTTTGCTTTCATAGAGCAAAAGGGAGCTGTCTTCATTTGACAGGGGACTTTCGTGTATGCTTTCATGCAACCAGGATGTGGTGCGTAATTCTTTTCTATTGTTTTCGGTGTAGTTTAGGCTGTTTGCGTGGTACATGTTTGTTGTTTCGTGTCTGTGCGTTTCTTATATGTTCAGGCTAGTCAGTCAGGTATTTCGCTTAAAGAAGGTTAGTTTTATTAGTATTGTTAGTTATGTTAGTTATCAATTTTGAATATGGTCTGTGCATTATGATAACTTGTGTATGTAAAAAGACGGAAAGCTATTTTCGTGTTACATGTTTGCATAACTTCTGCCAATTATTAAACATGTAATGAATTGGTAGAACGTTCATAACATATGAAGTATTTGTGCGAGTGTGTGAGAGTCATAGAGGCTTTGTCCATTCTTTCCTGCATTGGGTTTGATATATGGGAACGGATAAGCGATGTGAGTTAACCATGGACTAAGAGCAATGCTAACCATTTCAGGTTGCGGTTTTCTTGCCGAGGAGTGATGGAGATGATCCGCCAGCCCAGTCAAGCTAAGCCATTCTACTGTTGAGGGCTGCTATGGACTCGCTTCGCATGGAACTCGTTCTACAGCTGAGGGCTGCTATGGACTCACTTCGCCAGGAACTCATTCTGCGCTCGTGACGTCATTCGTCTTCGGGGCATCTACACCCAGGATCTCGCTTCACTTCAAGTCACTGTCAGACCTGCTGGACGGTAACTCTTCCGCTAAATCCGTCCCCTAAAAATAACTCATGCAGGAAGTGTAATTTCAGTGTATGATGGAGTGATAGCAAGAGGGTGTGTTTGCGAAGTAGAGATTTGATGTGAGTGAATGAGAGTAATTAGAGCGTAAACGTTAATTATCTTTGGCAAGGGATTGGGGTTATTTGATGTGTAAATGTGAGTTTTGAGTGTTTTGTTTTGTTCAAGAAACGTATAAACTTCATTTATTGTGTTTTGTACCTTTTTACAGTTTGAGAGAGAGAAAATTCTGTGAGTTTGTGGATGACAGACTGCGCATATGTGTGTGTGCATATGTGTGTGTGACAAATGGGGGCTCGTCCGGGATTTATGATTGGGATAGCTAGCTAGAAGTAGTGGGTCTATCCTAACTTTTCATCGTCACCTCAGATTTTTCTGTTTTGCCTTCTGTTTTTCTGATATTGTTTTGTCTTGTTTTGTCATGTCTTTGTGATACCTGTTTATTGAATATCATTCGTGTGATAGCACTAGAGTTCATTACTTTTGTCACTACCGTCGTAACAGTGACAGAAGTCGGTTTTTTCCGCGCATAGTACTGCTATTCATTTTGCGAAAGAAAGCGTTCATTTGCAAAGCTTGTTTTTCCTTGTTCGGTATTTATTGGTGTCTAGCTCATTTTATTCAGAAGTACCATAAATACTTTTTCCTTTTTTATTTCACTGTTTACTGAAGATAAAGATAAATATGTCCGCAAGGAAAACTCGAAACGCGGCCCTGTCTAGTTTTTCTACGCCTGACCCGACTTTGTCTCTTTCCGGCCATGAGTTATCTACTCCGCCTACTCATTGCGAAGTACTTTCTGAATCAGCTGGAAACTCGGTTAGTCTTAGTGCCGAGCATGAGCAGATTGCCGCTAGGGGCAGAGCGTTGGGCGTCCGTTCTGGTAGTGCACTTGCCAGATTTGTGCAAGAAGAATTGGACCGTCTGCGCCATCAACAGCAGCAACAACAACGAGTGGGATTGGAGGCTCAGCTGCTAAAAGCTCAACTGGAAGAGGCTCGACTGAGACAAGAAGAGGCAAGAAGAAGACAAGAGAGAGAGGAAGAAGAGGCAAGAAGAAGACAGGAGAGAGAGGAAGAAGAGGCAAGAAGGAAACAGGAGAGAGAAGAGGAAGAGGCAAGAAGGAAACAGGAGAGAGAAGAGGAAGAGGCAAGAAGGAAACAGGAGAGGGAAGAGGAAGAATATACCCGACGTCAACGTTTGGCTGAGTTGGAGGAGGAGAGGATTCGGACACAGATAGCAAGGGCCCAGCGTGAAGAAACTGCTCATGTTCCCCATATCCGTCCAATAGAACCTGTCCGTCTAAAGATCGATCCTTTTGATACCACCAAAGAAGATTTGGATACTTTTCTCGGGCGATTTGAGAGAGCAGCATCCCTGAGTGGGTGGAACAGGGAACGAGACTGGGGAGCTAGGCTGGGGACACTTCTTAAAGGTTTTTCCTCAGAG
The DNA here is from genome assembly GCF_037325665.1 of Littorina saxatilis. Lineage (NCBI taxonomy): Eukaryota > Metazoa > Mollusca > Gastropoda > Littorinimorpha > Littorinidae > Littorina > Littorina saxatilis. The sequence goes on along the minus strand of NC_090259.1, from coordinate 3,352,461 downwards.
GTTTACCTAGAATTGCCTGATGAAGACGCCATAAAGTACGACAAAGTGGTGGAGACGCTACGTGGGGCTTTTCGTTGGACTGCAGACTCTTACCGCTCCAAGTTTCGTCAGGCTGTGAAAAAGGATGAAGAAACATTTCAGCAGCATGCTACTCGGCTCCGGATTTGGTTTGAGCGGTGGAGAAAGGCAGCCAAGAAGGAGGAGACATACGAAGGAGTTCGAGATCTCATACTGATGGAGCACCTTCTCGACAGAGTATCTGGAGAACTTGCCGACTTCATCAGACAGAATGACCCCAGTACCCTTTCTGAAGCTGCTGAACTAGCTGAGAGATTTGCATCGTCGAAACGGGCCAGGAAAAATCCAGTTACTGTCTTTGGTAAAGCATTGGGTCACCAGAAAGGACCAAGTAGCCCGAAGAAGGATGCAACTCCAGCAAAACTTGCTGGCTCTAAGCCATCTGGATTCAAGGGAAAATGTTTCAACTGCGGTCAGGAAGGTCACTCTAGAAGAAACTGTCCTCGTCTAACTTCGGTGAAAACCGTTGTCACTCTAGGAACGGTCACCTCAGGAACTGAACTGCCTGCTCTCTGTGATCCTTGCAGCCAACTGACCTACTCTCCTAGATGTACAGTGAAAGTCAATGGTTCTTCAGTATCTGCCCTGAGGGATACTGGAGCTGACGGGCTAGTGGTGGATTCGTCTCTTGTGCGAGATAACAAGCGCAGCGTTGGACGACAAACCATCCGACTTGCAGCCGGCAACGTTGAACGAGAGTGCCCAACTGTTGTGATTGACTTTGAATCGCCTTTCTTTTCAGGAAAGGCAATTGCTATTGTGGTGGAGGATCTTGCTCATCCTGTATTGATTGGAAATGCCATCCCGTTGCCTGATGGACAAACTCTTGAAGTTCCGGTGTACAGGGGGAAGGCATATCCTGTGAAGACATCTGTTGTCACCAGAGCACAGCATGCTCGAGAACAACAAGGACCCAAAACTCTTAAAATGAAGGACTCCGGACTGGGAGGTGTCACCCGAGATGAACTCATTCAGCTACAAGGGAACGACTCTACATTGGCACGCATTCGAGAGCTAGCGGCGGTTAGTAATCCTGCTCCCTCCGGGAAACATGGCCAAGTGAAGTTTTCCTGGAAGAAAGGAGTTCTGCAAAGGGAGTTCTCATCAGGTGAAGATGTGTACCATCAGATAGTTGTACCAGAAGCCTTGAGACCTGGAATCCTTAAGCTGTCGCATGATGTACCAATGGCTGGCCATCTTGGTTCGAGGAGGACTCGAAATCGAGTGTGGAACTCTTTCTACTGGCCGGGAATGGGCGGTGACATCCGTCGATATGTACAATCCTGCGACGCTTGCCAGCGAGCTCTACCCAAGGGGAAAATTCCAAAAGCACCACTTGGAAAGATGCCTCTGCGGGATGAACCATTCTCCTTCCGGATTCGTGCGACCCGAGGACGTGAAAACGTGGGAGCGGATTATTACAGCCGCGTTGTGTGAAGTTTTGTAACTTAACTGTTAGTTCAGTCTAACAAGGGGGGTGTGTCACAAGCAGCTGTAATTATTTCGTATTATATGCAATCATTGCAAGCGCCTGTTCTTTGTGCTGTCGTTTACCTGCCAGGTGAGACAGCTAGCACTCGTAGTTTTCGTGCGGCACGGTTTTCTCTAAATTCTGGTGTATCGGGTGTATCTCAGGTGCGCTGTAAATTCAGTTGTGTGTCAGTTTTATTCATTCTTGCCGTAGCCGTTTACAGGGCTAGTAGTCTGCGTTCCAGACTGGAATCCGTTCTTCATTTGAACGTTACTTTTGCTTTCATAGAGCAAAAGGGAGCTGTCTTCATTTGACAGGGGAATTTCGTGTATGCTTTCATGCAACCAGGATGTGGTGCGTAATTCTTTTCTATTGTTTTCGGTGTAGTTTAGGCTGTTTGCGTGGTACATGTTTGTTGTTTCGTGTCTGTGCGTTTCTTATATGTTCAGGCTAGTCAGTCAGGTATTTCGCTTAAAGAAGGTTAGTTTTATTAGTATTGTTAGTTATGTTAGTTATCAATTTTGAATATGGTCTGTGCATTATGATAACTTGTGTATGTAAAAAGACGGAAAGCTATTTTCGTGTTACATGTTTGCATAACTTCTGCCAATTATTAAACATGTAATGAATTGGTAGAACGTTCATAACATATGAAGTATTTGTGCGAGTGTGTGAGAGTCATAGAGGCTTTGTCCATTCTTTCCTGCATTGGGTTTGATATATGGGAACGGATAAGCGATGTGAGTTAACCATGGACTAAGAGCAATGCTAACCATTTCAGGTTGCGGTTTTCTTGCCGAGGAGTGATGGAGATGATCCGCCAGCCCAGTCAAGCTAAGCCATTCTACTGTTGAGGGCTGCTATGGACTCGCTTCGCATGGAACTCGTGCTACAGCTGAGGGCTGCTATGGACTCACTTCGCCAGGAACTCATTCTGCGCTCGTGACGTCATTCGTCTTCGGGGCATCTACACCCAGGATCTCGCTTCACTTCAAGTCACTGTCAGACCTGCTGGACGGTAACTCTTCCGCTAAATCCGTCCCCTAAAAATAACTCATGCAGGAAGTGTAATTTCAGTGTATGATGGAGTGATAGCAAGAGGGTGTGTTTGCGAGGTAGAGATTTGATGTGAGTGAATGAGAGTAATTAGAGTGTAAACGTTAATTATCTTTGGCAAGGGATTGGGGTTATTTGATGTGTAAATGTGAGTTTTGAGTGTTTTGTTTTGTTCAAGAAACGTATAAACTTCATTTATTGTGATTTGTACCTTTTTTACAGTTTGAGAGAGAAAATTCTGTGAGTTTGTGGATGACAGACTGCGCATATGTGTGTGTGCATATGTGGGTGTGACACACCTCCCCTACAATAGGAAAGGGCACCACCTCCCACTCCCCCCCGAGGCCCATGAGCCTGTTGCGTCGCTTGCGCACGGTCAGCAGCCGCATCTACTGGGACAAGTTAGTCTGTCAGTGTGGCAAGACTGGACACCTCACACACGTGTTAGAAGGTTGTGACACTCTCAAAGATTAGATGTCTAGTCTTATCCGCTACAGAAGGGAGAATGCTGGTCTCAGCTTGGGAGACTTTCTCCGCCCACACCCATTACTCGGAAAGAAACCGATGATGGTCCTGGTCACCACTCTGTTCACTTCTACTGTTGCCAGCTAGTTCTAGTGTGCTTGCAGCAGACCCAGCACAGCACAGATCCACTTCTGGAATCTTAAGCTAAATGTGTCCCAAGACACACATTTTGTAGTCCTGGCATCCTGAAAGGCAGAGGCCCCAACCTACAGGTTTGCTTCCATACCAAAAACGCCTCCAGACACGGGAACTTGGGAGCAGAGGCAACAGCTCCGCTTGAACCTCAGAAACCAAATGTGCCTCCAGACACACAGATCCCTTAGACGGCCGAGGCTGTGGCCTCTAAGGTTCTCTTGTACCAAACCGCCTCCTGACTCTGCATCAGATTGCTTGCGCTGGCATCTGCTTACATAGACCCACATTAAGTATTGCGTACCCCTAGCGCGGCTCTGCATGGGTGGGAATGTTCTGAGCAAAACACTATGTGTTACTCCATACCCCCCGCCCTCAATGGAACTTCTTGACCCCAACAAATTGGGGGGGGGGGGGGGAGTTTGCCCAGTCGGTAGAGGCGCTGGCTTTAAAACCGGTTGTTACTATCAGCGTGGGTTCAACCCCCAAGTTCGGCTCGGGATGTGTGTCCCAGAGTCAACTTTGTGCAGACTCTCATCGGTGTCCGAACACCCCCGTGTGCACGCATGCGCACGATAAAGATCCCAGGGTCACAGCGAAAGCCTCAGGCCTTGGAAACACGAATACATGCATGCAAACATATGAAGCCCGGGTGTCCGTTCGGCCAACAGCCAATAAAGTAACCATTTCAGCACTGACCCAAGACGACCCAACCTGGTCCCTAGCCCATTTCAGGTCTTCTCTAACAGCCGGCAGCCAGCTGTCTACATCCCCACCCCCCCCGCACTTTTATTTTCTATTTTCATACAAAGCCGGGTTTTCCCGAGTAACATGCCCCTAATGGCTTTGCCGTGAGGGCGTAAAACTTTCATTTTCTTCTTCTGAAAACTTCGCTGCCGTCTGCTCGCGTTGTACGGATTAGCTGTTCTCTTCTCCTCCCCTTGTTGCATCCTAGTTCTTCAGTTGTTTCTAGTTTTCCGTTGATGTTGTGTTTTGCTCTTCTTCATAAGTAGTCTTCCTTTTGTTGTATACGAATGAACTAATAAAACGCTGTTTAACAGCTGTGTTGTCAAGTCGAGTTTTTTTTCTCCCAAAGTCAGTGTGGCGCCTGCGCAAAACTAATGCGCATAAGAAACGGCGTCTGCTATCAAAACCTGAGATCAACGCATCGACGCAAAAACTGTCATTTTGTAAGTTTAGAACAAGAAATCAAGGTCAGAACAGCTATATATAATCGCTATCGTATTTTCAGCGTAGCAATAGGGTCCGATATTGTATTTTCAGCGTAGCAATAGGGTCCGATATTTAGACTCACAAGTATAATGCGACTCGTCTTCGACTCGTCGGCATTATACTTGTCTCGTCTTCTTCTTCTTCGTCGTTCGCTCACTTATCTCGTCTAAATATCAGACCCTATTGCTACGCTGAAAACACAATAGCTGTTAATATTGACGGACTGTGTGATGATATCTTCTGCTATGGTCTGTTTCGACAGTGATATCAAAATCGAGACCGGAATATGAAATAGCAATATATAAGGGGTTACAAACGGAGATGCCTTATTTTACAATCTATTAATATCAATAACAACTCATTCATTATATATTTATGTCACACGCTTTCCTTCTTTGCCACTACTAAAGCAAACGTGTGCAAGATTGTATGTTACACGCTTTGGAGCATGTGCAAGAACGGATTCAAACTCGAAATCGTCCCTCCAAAAGCCCCAAAATGCACACACGACTTTTATTTCTCCTGCTGTTGTCGTTTCTTCTCTTTACAAATTCTTCAACGCTGAGAATACTGAAAACGGCATCCCAGACGACAGTACTGTTTCCATACGCGAGTTTGGAAAGTGGCTCGCTCAGGACAGAGTTCTGAACATGATGACAAAGACCCCGGAAAGAACAAACATTTCGCGTACGCAGACACAGAAAGACGTCATGAAGAATGCGATGCTTCAAAAGATACAGACTGTGACGATGACTGTGACGTCATTCACTTATACCGAGACGTCATTCATAGTTGTTCGTTCACTTCCGTCAAAAAGTAGATCTCTCCACAATGGCTGCTCCTGTGTTTAGGTTTGTCAAGCTTGAGTACGCAAAACGTGTTTGTTCTCTCCTCTGTTGAAGCTGTGAGACATAAATGCCATTCCGACTTGGTCGTGTGACCGAGTTTTCTTCCACACTCGATTAGCTGATGTCTAACTCAGCCTGACGGCTTCGTTAGACAATCAACGTAATCTCGTGTGGGAAGAAAACGTGTCACACGACCAAGTCTGAATAGCAGGTAACGTAATGTTATATAAAATATAAAACAGTCAATCAGTTTATGATTTTTTTTTTAATTGCCTGAAAATGAAATCAAACTTTAACCTACATATATACCTATTTATGCTACATACGTGAGAGAGACACCCGTGAGATAATAATCGTTCAAATCACACGTGTGTATATCATGTAAATGAGGTCATGTCAAGCAAGTCTGGCAGGGACCTGTTTTTCCACTGCTTATGATGCCAAAGTCACCGAGACAAACGTCATTATAGAAACAAAAATTGCGCTCCCTAATTACCCTCGATGAATCTTTAGAACTAACACGTCACGCCACACTTTCAGAGTGACGTTTCTTTGCTTTGACGTAATAGATTGCACGAGGCTTTAAAAGAGATCGAGGTTCCAAAAACAAGCGTCTTCAATTTAGCTGCCTCGACTGCAAGAAATTTTCAGTAAAATACACGTAAGTACAGTATGTAGGATAAACAGAATACTACATGGCTTGCTGTGTCGTACCAGATTTACACTCGTTGCTTTTTCAAATAGTGAACAGCTCGCTTTCGCTCGCAGTTCAATATTAAAACAAAAAACTCGTGTAAATCTGGTACGACACAGCAAGCCATGTAGTATTCTCTATTGTATCCACACACAACAAATTCTGACATATTTAATTTTTCCTTAAAGTGCTGGTTACTTTACTGTGTAGATCAGCGGTGTCAGTATACTGTGTCTGTATTGTCATTTTTTAATAAAAGGATTGCTCCAATTTTACTGTACGGATGTGAAGTATGGGGTTTTGGTTCCTGTGAACTTGCTATTAAACTTCAATTGCGTTTTTATAAAATTGTTTTCAAACTAAAAAAATCAACTCCAAATGCTATGATATTTGGTGAGCTTGGAAGACATCCACTAGATGTTAATATGAAATGTAGAATGCTTTGCTATTGGTATAATCTGATTAGTCCTATTCATAAAAATAAATTTTCAAGTATTGTGTACTGCTTTACTTATACATTGTATACCGAGCCACCAAGGGAGTGCACTATCGCATGTTTGAGTTGCTCTCTGCTATGTTTAGAAGCTGCTAGATCTCTCTGCTAGTCGCGTTTTTTCTATAAAAAAAAGAAAGAAAGCATCTGTCGATCAAACGTTTCATTGCAAAGTAGCCTTTTTCAGTTTAGCTGAATACCTTATAATATTTAAAACAAATTTAACAATTTTAGAGCTCCAATTTACTTTGATCCACATTTCGGGATTTGTTTGTTTGTTTGAGTTTTTTTTGTGGTAAACAGCTAATTACAATTGATGAATAGTCTTCGATTGTCAAGTAAAAGTGGTGACAAATTGCTTAAGTATGCCTTGTATTGGACTCTGTAAACGGAAGTTATTTTGTGTAGTCACTGCCATGCATGAGGTCATGCAAGCTTACATCTACATGTATGTATGTGGCCTTTCTAATTTAGTGTGAGTGCTTGCACAGAAGCGAGGCAAAAGATGCCAATCAGTAGGCTTAGTGGGCCAAAAGACAACTCTGCTTGAATCTCCATTGAATATCGAGATGGGTGAATATATTTTTCATATTTTTTCTAGTATACATGTAGGCTACTTAGAACAGAATGTTCTGATTTCTTTTCACTCCAAACAGATGACTATTCATTTCCTAGCTCAATTTGAGTCGAAGGAGGAGGGGTGAGTGGGGCGGGGATGAGAGAGACAGATAGACAGAGATAGTCTTACTTAAGGAGACTACCCAAACCACAAATTATGAAAGACAATCAAAATATTTCTGCTGGCTCATACATATCATATGAAGAAAAACCCTCTGAGCTTTCAACAATTTCAAAAGTCTGACGAGGTACATCACAAATGGTGATTATACTTCGAACCCTCCGAAAGAATTATCTTACATTTGCACGTTATTTTGTCTGAGATGTAGCAAATTGTCAAACATATGACATTCTCTCTTTATTTGAATCAATGCCTGTTATTCGTCCGTTAGCTGGATTACCATCATTATTTCTTTTACTGCTTTTGGAAACAAAAAGCTTTAAAGATAAAATTTCCTTGGGTTTTGTTGCTCTCTCTCTCTCTCTCTCTCTCTCTCTCTCTCTCTCTCTCTCTCTCTCTCTCTCTCTCTCTGTTTGTGTGTAATACAATTTAAACATACAAAAACAAGTAAAGGCGAAAATAGTGTGAAAACATCAATTGTACATAGATAAAACGATTGACTGGTTATAAGAAAGTCGACCTTGCAATATTTTCTTATATCCGGTCAAACCGGTTACAGAAAACACCGGATATAAGAAACCTAAAGTTTGGGTCCCCACGGGTTTCTTACAACCGGTCTATACTGTACCAACAAGATGATTGAATCTGATTATTTATGTTTTATTGAAAAAAACTTTAAATGAAATTGGTCTCTCAGGCCTTTGGACCTTTCAAGAAAATGTTCAATACTCTAGCGCAGTGATCGCGCTAGATATCTTTCAAACCGGTATGACATCATGAGCTGACCATAATGCTCTCACGAAAATCTGTCAACCTGCCAAGGCAACCAGTCAAAGGCAAACAATGACTACATCAATGTTTATCAATGCCATTGATACACAGACGTTTTCTGCAGAATAAATTCGGATTATTCCCCCCCCCCAATTTCAAAGCGACTGCCGCACAACATGAACACATCAGCCACTGAGAGAGAGAGAGACTCGGAGAGGGGTAGGGGGGTGGGGGGTGGGGGGAGATAAATGAGGGACACGTGAGAAATAAAAGAGCAAAGCAAATAATAATCACGCGACTGGAAGACTTACTCAGTATTTTCGTCTAGTCTTGGTTGTCAAAAAGTGTGCACGTATGGCATTCCATTTGTCAAATAATTATTTGGATACTTTTTCATGTTTTTTTCACCAGTTTTAGCTGAATAATCATTATTTAGAAGCTCATGTGCTAAATAAGTAATTGTTTATAAACAATGTAAAATACGTCTAAATAATATATTGTTTACGTAAACAATCTATTATTTAGACTTATATTACATTGTTTATAAACAATCAGCAATGTTGCTAAATAAATCATTATTTACGTAAACAATGAATTATTTACGTAAACAATGAATTGTTTAGCCAACACATTTTCCATTATTTAGGGGTTTCTAGGATTCGCTTCTGAACTAAGTTTTATGTCTTTCAGTGATTACTATAGTTGAAACAAGGTCTCGAATCTGCTAAATAATGCATTATATAGGTAAACAATGATTTATTTAGCAACTGCCCACTTTATCCACCCAAAAAATATTATTTTGTGAAATAAGTGATTATTTGTGTAAACAATACATTATTTACGTAAACAATGAATTATTTACGTAAACAATGAATTATTTACGTAAACAATTAATTGTTTAGGTAAACAATGAATGGTTTACGTAAACAAAAAACTATTTAGAATTTTTTTTACATTGTTTATAAACAATTACTTATTTAGCACATGAGCTTCTAAATAATGATTATTTAGCTAAAACTGGTGAAAAAAACATGAAAAAGTATCCAAATAATTATTTGACAAACGGAATGCCATATGCACGCGCCAGGGCCGGACCAAGTTCGTTTGAGAAGGGGGGGGGGGGGGGTCCAACTGAAGGCAGGGGTCCAGGGGCCGCCGAGGACCCGGTGGGGTGCAGGGACAACGCCCCGCTGGTGGGTCTGGTGGGCAAGGGCTCCCAGAAGCCGAGAAAATTTTGGATTTGTGAGGTCATTTTTTGGTCTTTCCTTGCAACTGGGAATCAAAATTACACATTTTCAACAGTAACAAAACACGCGGAAGTTGGAAAGGTATAGGGGCGAGCACTCAATGATCACACAGTGTGCAGTACAGTCCCTTTCCGAAACATCAGTTCCCCGATAGCGCAGATGATATCTTGTTGCAATCGGTTCACTGATACTGTTAATACTAGTGATAGTGTAGCGTGTGACTTGACTTGTGGCCTATGATGATGGACTTATAACGGGGAGGGCAGGCCGTTGTCGACTTGATGTTGTTCATAATTTGAAATAGTTTTAGAAGACCAAATAAACTAAGGGAGTTGGGGGAAGAGCTTAAAAAGTCCACATATTTTTTTTCTCTGAGAGGTACATCGGAACCCAGGAACCCCCCCCCCCCCCCCCCCCCAGATCCGGCCCTGCGCGCAGAGCCAATGTCAAAATTACCAAGTCGGCAAGTGACTTGCTATGCCAGCGTAGCATCATCAGGCGGTTAACTTACTAGGCCGTGAAGCACTTTCAGTTTCAGTGTCTGACAAGGGCCTTTTCTGACCTCTTGGAGGCAAAAACGACAGCAATGATCTTTGCTTCATGGTTATGATAGTACTGGGCTCAAATATGTGAGCAAAGAGTGGAGCTGGTGTGCGGACGTGATTTTCCAGTATGATCGCATGTCGGCTTTAGCATCCTGCTGTTATTTTGACCTCATTTTTTACGTTTCGTTAACACGACCTTGTGACACCAAGCCTCATCAATTTGTTTTCCATGAGACAATGGCAACATTGTATCAACATGACACCTGTCACAACAAGCCATGTCTCTCTCTCTCTCTCTCTCTCTCTCTCTCTCTCTCTGTCTCTTGTACAGACCATGGATTATGGCATTCCGTTTGTCAAATATTTATTTGGATACTTTTTCATGTTTTTTTCACCAGTTTTAGCTAAATAATCATTATTTAGAGGCTCATGTGCTAAATAAAAAAATGTTTATAAACAATGTAAAAACATTCTAAATAATTTTTTGTTTACGTAAACCATTCATTGTTTACCTAAACAATTAATTGTTTACGTAAATAATTCATTGTTTACGTAAATAATTCATTGTTTACGTAAATAATGTATTGTTTACACAAATATTCACTTATTTCACAAAATAATATTTTTTGGGTGAATAAAGTAAGCAGTTGCTAAATAAATCATTGTTTACCTATATTATGCATTATTTAGCAGATTCGCTAAATAATGAAAACTGCTTTCCCTAAACAATTCATTCCCTTGCTAAAGAAGAGTTTTAGCTATCTTATAAACAATTTGTGGTTTATCCTCTCTCTCTCTCCCTCTCTCTCTCTCTCTCTCTCTCTCTCTCTCTCCCTCTCTCTCTAGATGTTATTCTTCTGGTTGCCAGTTTATTCTTCTTGTCTCAGGCTAGGATTTTGAGTTGTTTTCAGCTCAGGTTGATAGAATTGAGTCAGCCCTTGCAAACCTTGGATGTATATAATGTAGGTCAAATTTATACATAGCCTAGCTGCCAGAACTGTAATTGATGTGTCACTACTGACCTAGTTTCTGTTGCAAGGCTGATGCTTGTAACATAATTTTGCCCCTGTGTTGTGTGTGTTTGTTTGTTTGTGTGTTTAGTTGTTTATGTGTTTGTTGTCCTAGTTGTGTGTTTGTCGTGTGCCTGTGTTGTATTTCTGTGTGTGTTCCCATCTCCCAAATTTTGTGCTTTGAAGAATGATTACCTTCAATTGTTACCTCCCTTGTTGTGGTAGGAAACTGATGTACAGTTTGGTCAGTACATAGTGCTACTTACTGACTTAGTCCATTCAGGACTTTGGTTATTTTGTATACATATATTGTAGGTCTTTTGTATTCTTTTTTACTAGAATCCTTTTGTGTCATTTATGCGTTGTTGTTTGTTTGTTTGTTAACTGTCGGTTTGTTTGTTTACTTGTTTGTTTTGTCGGTATTTGCATGTTTAGTTGTTGTACAGTACAGTTTATTTGTTGCTGTTCTTGTTTGTTTGGTTGGTCATTGTTTGTTCACCGATTAGGCGCTAGAGTATTTGATGTATAACCCATACCCAACAGTCCCTTATTGATCCTGGCATAAAGTAACTTGTCGGTGATGTGAGGAATGAGATTGAGAGTTTGCACTGTACACGTTGACTTTCTATAAGCTTGTGTTCTGTTGTGCTAGAAACTCTGATAGCGACTTGAACTTACTTGTGTAATTTGCATTTGACTCTCTAGTCATGGTTTGTTCATGTTGGTTTAGGACTGCGGTATGTTGTGTTTTGTCACTCTTTGCTCTAGTACTTATGGTGTTGTGAATAATTATGTAAATATTTCCACTCTTGTTGTTTACAACATTACTTTGATTTTATTGCATATTTTCATGACTTGTTTCCTGAAACTTAATACAATTTTTTTTGTATTATGTTTTTAGGTCATTGCGTGTTGTTCTACGTGGGGTTTTAAATAAAACGATGAAATCCCGCCATCCAGTCTGTTGAGTTGAGAGTGAGAGAGAACCTCCCCACACACAGATGATACATTTTTTACGCTCACACCTGAAACACCCAGGATTGTTGTCGTGTTTAGGAGGAAGAATTGTAGGCATTATGATATTGCGTATGCTCTTACAGTTTCTCTCTCCACAGGGCGTTCAGGCAGAACATGGTTCATGTGTTCACTCTCGCTGATCAAACTTTCATGTAAACCATGCAACCACTGCTTCTTTGTCTCTGTAATACCACTATGGGTATATATGTTGTATTTTTCGGCTTCAATAAATACATAATGGGCTCAAAAAAATACATCATAGTACCGATTCCGGTTTGGCCGAGGCACTATAGTTCTGCCGACCCTTGACCCTGCACCGAACATGTTTCAGTGGATTGAAGAGCATTGCTCACATGGCTAAACAACAGAAACAAGAGGCGAAGCCTTCAAGGCTCACGTAAGAAATCAACAAACAGTAACACAAACTCAATCACTCAATCACTCCGTCACACATACACACATACACACACACACACACACACACACACACACACACACACACACACACACACACACACACACACATAGGTGACACTGTGCAAGAGTGCCAGGGGCAAATCAGTTGCTTTGTAAGGGGGGGTGCACTTTAATTGGATCGAAAGTGAATGTGATGGGCGCGAAGCGCCCCAATTTGCTAGGGGGGTCCGGGGGCATGCCCCCCCGAAAAATTTGTTGGCCCAAAGAAGCAAAATGGTGCCATTTGAACTTAGAAATGGTCATAGAATCAGCTTTCCAATCTTTTTTCGGGGGGGGGGGGGGGCACAGGGGGCCCCCCCCTCGTCCGCCCCTGAGTGCGAGACACTAGATCTAGATCTGTCTGTCTGCATGTAGCCTACTTACAGGGACACGACTGCCAGATGGCCAGATCGACACTGCGCTTTCGACAGCGCTTCCTCGCGCAGACACTGGAAACACGCTGTGCAGATTAACCTGTAGGAGTCTCCTTTGGTATCCTCTTTATCTATTTTTCTGGAGCTACGAAACCGAACAATGTGAAATCGTCTTCTCCGAATCGGCGAACTGCAGCTCGGTGATAACTGTATCTATACCATAATCCTTCACGCGATCTGACCTAACCTTGACCCCTGACCTGGTCTACATACCACACACGACACAAACCAGTCACCTGTTTTTACCCCCCCAAAACCCCCCACCACCCGTTTTCTTTGGATACACACTTTAACTACATACGTGCCGACAAAATGTTGATCATTACTTCAATAGTTTGAAGATGGTGCTTGAAAAATAACCAGGTAAAATGAGTATTTCGGTGTTCAGTCAAATGTTAAAGTTTCTACCACAGACATACATACATACATGTATACATGAGCACGCACAGACAGACAAAAGTTAGCATCGCATAGGCTACACTTACGTGAGCCAAAAACACAAAATTCACAGAAGACAAAACCATGATACGTATCTGAGGTACGCGATTCAATAAACAAAGCGTTTCTCTTTACACTTTGGGTGCAGGTCGAGTCAAGAAAGAACAAAAGCGAAGAATCAACTGATAGTGACAGCAAACGAACATCGCTGTTCTGATTGGAGGTAAAGCTAGAGTAACCTCCCTTCCACGAACACTGCACCACTGATCTAAAAATGCACACTGATCTAAAAAAAATAAAATTAAAAAAAAGAAACTAAATGCCACGTTGCACTGACACAAGGTGAATCAATGAAACACTATGCAAGACTGAAAATGAAGTGGAAACAACTCTTAACTGCACAGCGGGTCGAGTTCTCCAAGCACAGTTTCATCTAACACAAAGCCGTTCAGTCTGGATGATCGACAGACAAAACCATACCAATTACAAGGTAAATTAGTTCCCCCCCACACACATACACACACACACACACACACACACACACACACACACACAAGCCACGCTACGCTTTGAGACTTGAAACTCACTCACGCAGCTTCATCCACAATAAGATAGAGTTGTCCTCCCTGTGCCGACTCCACCAGTGTCTCCACCGCAGCGTTAGGAGAAGAGGAGAAGTTGTGCATGTGAATGAGGTCGCGGGCTGCTATAGGTCCTGCTGTCACACACAGCTGTTCGTACAGCATGTATACAGCTGCCATGCCGAGCCACTGTTGGGTCACCACCTGCACGTGTTTTTGCTGTCGTACCCACTCCAACCCTTTCAACAGCAGCATCAGCGACTTCCCCGTACCAGGAGGACCAGTCAGGAACACCAACTCTCCCTGGTTGTTGATAACATCCACCTGCTTGGGGTGGAGCACGATGTCGACTGGAGCGAACCTGCTGGCTGTCTCCTCCACCCCCTCCCCCGCCATGCGAACATCAGGGCGATGAGCACGTGCCAGGCGGGGCTGTGATGAACAGTACACTGTCACTGTGGTCGCTGGCCCCCCGAAGCTGAAACAGCATTATATACTGTTCAAAAAAAGAAACGCATAGCTTGTAATATTTGGTTAATTTAGTTATATGGCTACAAGGATATCCACCAAACTGCAGAAAATGTTTATCTGGTTGTCGACCTTTCGTCCATTGCCACAAGTGAGCTCTGCACGTGACGCATGCGTTATCAGTGGCTACAATGTCAAAATTGCTCATTTGGCATGACCACTCGTCATGCTTCAGTGTAATCTCGTGAAACTCGGGGAATATTGAGCTCTCACCATGTCTTCCAAAACCCATAAAAGCGGATTGTTCGCCACAAAGAAATCAGACGACAATTCAGCGACGAAAGATGGCCCGATTGAGCAGAGAAGACCGCCAAATTGCATTGGGTCGTTTACAAGCAGGCCAAAGTCAAAGTGCAATCGCCAGGCACTTCCACGTGTCCCAGAGCACCATCAGTAGACTGTGGGTCAGGTTTCAAGCCACTGGCTCCGTTGCTGACTTGCCACGAGCGGGAAGACCAAGGGCGACAACTGCTGCTCACGACCGCTTCATACGGCTCCGCCACCTCCGGAATCGTTTCCTGTCGGCCTCATCTTCTGTCCAGGCTCTCCCCGGGCCACACCGATTATCGGACCAGACCGTGCGGAACCGCCTGCATGAAGCTGGTTTGAGAGCTCGCAGACCTCACAGAGGAGCTGTCCTCACCCGCCGCCATCGCCAGAACCGAGTGCAGTGGGGCAACCAGCACCTTCGCTGGACCGTCCGGAATCACTGGAGACACGTGTGGTTCAGCGACGAGTCCTACTTCCTGCTCCAGCGACATGATGGTCGGAGGAGGGTCTACCGGAGAGTAAACGAACGTTACGCGCCCAACTGTGTGGATGAGGCACCCGTTCATGGTGGTGGAGGCGTCATGGTGTGGGGGGCGATCAATACCGCTGGAAGGAGCACCCCGGTGCACGTCCAAGGGCGCATAACTGCCCAGCGATACGTGGAGGAAATTCTGCGCCCACACGCCCTTCCTCTTCTGGCTGACCAGGATGCCATATTCCAGCAGGACAACGCTCGCCCGCACACAGCACGACTCACCACCCAGTTCCTCACCGACCACCATGTCCAGGTGCTTCCCTGGCCATCCATGTCGCCAGACATGAACCCGATAGAACACCTCTGGGATGAATTGGACAGACGTGTGCGCAGGCGAGAAGAAGCGCCGGCAAATCACCGCGATCTATTGCAGGCACTTCAGGAGGAGTGGGACACCATCCCACAGCAAGATATCCGGCATCTGATCCAGTCCATGCCCAGAAGGTGCCGGGCAGTTGTTGCTGCTCAAGGCAGTCACACCCCCTACTGACTTGACAGCCTCGGCACCCAATCGTATTGATTGACTGATTGATTTGAAGATGCAAATGAACTGTGTGTGCATTCAACTGTGTCCATACCAAATTTCAAACAAATAATCTAAATATCTACAAATTCTCGGAGCATTTAAAAGTCTTTACTGACGGATCCAAATTTGCAGACGGCAGCGTTGGCTGCGCCTTTGTGATCCCAGATCTCAAAATCTCAAGGAAATATACTCTTAATAAAGACATCTCCATATTCTCAGCCGAGCTATTTGCCTTGCTCATGGCATGCACTTTTACAAATGACCTCCCAGTCACACCGCGTGCGGTAGTTTTCTGCTCTGACTCGCGCTCTTCACTACAAGCTCTGCATCGAAACACATCAAATCGGGCAGAGCTACAAAGAGAAATCCTCTTTATATGTCACCAGTTAATCGCATCCGGCACATCCGTATCATTTCTCTGGGTCCCCTCTCACGTAGGGGTCCGGGGAAATAAACTGGCGGATGTCGCTGCCAAAGAAGCGACAGAATCTAGCCCAGCTAACACTAACATCGGCTACTCAGTAACCGAGTTCTACAGTAAAATTCGTAAACTCATTCGAAGTCAGTACGTAACATCTCTGTCCTATCAACCCATTGATATGAACGATCTACACCCCGATCTCCCAACAAACCTCCTCACTATCTTCAGACGCCTCCGTGCCGGCGGCTGCCGCTTCCATATCTTTAACAAGTCCTGCCATTGTGGAGAACCCTATTCATTTCAACACATTTTCGCTCCATGCGCTACAAATAGAATTACCTTTAAAACCTTATATGGCCATATGCAGCTCCATGGTCTGAGTCCCCAGGATTATTTGCGCAGTAGCAGTTCTCTAGGCTGGTCACACAGCTTGCTGCTGTGCCGACTGGTCAGGGACTCGGACATGGGGCTGTGGGTATACAGTAGAACCTCCCTATTAAGACCTCCCAAAATCTGACAAAATCAGGTCTTAATAGGGAGGGGTCTTAATAGGGAGGCTGAACCAAGACCTGAAGGACAGACAGCTAGTGTAAAATGTAAATAAAACTCCTTAATGATGTTTCAGTTCTTTTTTAATGCCACGATTGCCAGCTCAACACATTATTGCATTTGAACAGTCAGTTTTCTTGCTTGTTTAATCAAGCCACGTAACTACTCGTGGGTTAAGGTTTGAAATAAACAAACTGAGGTCGAACGAAAGCAGCGGTCATCATAGTCATACGATAGACTACGCAGCAACGATTTGGTTGAAAAAGAAAAGTGTCCCAAACGCAAGGAACAAAACGAATAAGAACCGCGGCATATATGGGTTGTTCATTTTGTTGTATGCTGACGATACGGTTATTTTTGCTGAATCGCCAGAATCCTTGCAGATCGCTCTAGATATTATGGACAGATATTGTAAAGATTGGTTTTTGAAATTGAATGTAACTAAAACAAAAGTAATGATTTTCTCAAGAGGGAAAGTAAGAACAGTTCCGACATTTACATTCAATGGTCGGAAACTTGATATTGTGTATGATTTTCAATACCTAGGTATTAAATTTAGCTACAATGGTAAATTTACTGTTGCACAGAAGAATTTGTATGACCGTGCCTCCAAGGCCATGTTTGCTTTATTACGTAAAACTAGAAAACTGTTTTTGCCTCTTGATGTCCAAATTGACCTCTTTGAAAAAACTGTGGTCCCTATTTTACTTTACGGTTCTGAAGTATGGTGCCCTTACATGTCTGATTTAGCTAACAAATTACAGATACGATTTTTTAAGATGATTTTGAAAGTTGGCAAATCAACACCAACAAACATGGTTTTGGGTGAATTAGGTCAGTTCCCTGTAAGTATTCAAGCGAAATGTCGTATGTTGAATTTTTGGTACAAACTTGCATTTTCTAATGGTTCTGACAAACTTTCTTGTGTGACATATCGTTTTTTGTTTAAAATGTATGAATCTGGTGTATACAAGTCAAAATTTTTGCTTTCTGTCCATGGTGTTCTAAATGAGTTAGGCTTTAGTGATTTTTGGCACAATCAAACTATCAATAATGTAACGGATGGTGGTTATTTTAATACTTTCAAAGCACTGATGAAAAATAGGCTACAAGACCAATTTGTCCAAACCTGGCATTCAGAAATAAATAACAATGAGTTTTATTATAATTATAGAATGTATAAAGAGAATTTTGAGTTTGAAAAGTACTTGTCCATCCTGCCGGTTAATTTAGCAAACGCTGTTTTAAAATTTAGAACACTGAATCATAAATTGCCTATACAAAAAGGTAGGACTCTTGGTATTCCCAGACAAGACAGAATCTGTCACAAATGTTCATCAGGTGACCTTGGGGACGAGTTCCATTATATTTTTGTATGTCCTTTTTTTTACCAATTATAGAAAACAGTTGTTACGGTGCTATTATTATGCCCGCCCCAATTCAGTTAAATTCAGAGAGCTTTTTTCCACTACAAAAAAGAGTTTATTGCTAAAACTCGCAAAGTTCATGACACTTGTCATGGACTGTTTGAGAAGCGAGTAAAATTTAATTCTCTTTTAGCTTTATACTCCGTTATCTGTTTTGTGTTGTTTGTAATAGTATTGTTGTCCTTATGTTAACCCACCCATCACCCCCCCCCCCTCTCCCTTCCCCCCATTTCCCATAGTAAAGAAATGTATGTAATCACTTTGCACTTGTAGTGTTTTATTATTATTATTATTATTATTATTATTACTTATTATTATTATTGTTGAATTGTTTCTTGTATTGTTTTTGCTCTCCCTCACCCCTCAACTCCCTTTTCTGTACATAGTCTGATTTCTTTTTGTTTTAGTTCCTTTTATTTGGTGTTGAATGAAATGTGTTTTTATTGTGTTTTTATATTTAGTCAAGTTTTGACTAAATATTTTAACATCGAGGGGGAATCGAAACGAGGGTCGTGGTGTATGTGCGTGTGTCTGTCTGTCTGTCTGTGTGTGTGTGTGTAGAGCGATTCAGACTAAACTACTGGACCGATCTTTATGAAATTTGACATGAGAGTTCCTGGGTATGAAATCCCCGAATGTTTTTTTCATTTTTTTGATAAATGTCTTTGATGACGTCATATCCGGCTTTTCGTGAAAGTTGAGGCGGCACTGTCACGCCCTCATTTTTCAACCAAATTGGTTGAAATTTTGGTCAAGTAATCTTCGACGAAGCCCGGACTTCGGTATTGCATTTCAGCGTGGTGGCTTAAAAATTAGTTAATGACTTTGGTCATTAAAAGTCTGAAAATTGTAAAAAAAAATAAAAATTTATAAAACGATCCAAATTTACGTTTATCTTATTCTCCATCATTTGCTGATTCCAAAAACATATAAATATGTTATATTCGGATTATAAACAAGCTCTGAAAATTAAATATATAAAAATTATTATCAAAATTAAATTGTCGAAATCAATTTAAAAACACTTTCATCTTATTCCTTGTCGGTTCCTGATTCCAAAAACATATAGATATGATATGTTTGGATTAAAAACACGCTCAGAAAGTTAAAACAAAGAGAGGTACAGAAACGCGTGCTATCCTTCTAAGCGCAACTACTACCCCGCTCTTCTTGTCAATTTCACTGCCTTTGCCATGAGCGGTGGACTGACGATGCTACGAGTATACGGTCTTGCGGAAAAATGGCATTGCGTTCAGTTTCATTCTGTGAGTTCGACAGCTACTTGACTAAATATTGTATTTTCGCCTTACGCGACTTGTTTAATTTTCCATGTACCCTCACGGGGTTTTATTGGAATAAAACTTGACTTGACTTGACTTGACTTGACTTGACTTGACTTGGCAGTGTGTTGAAACTGATGTAAAATTGTAGCCCAAAGCATCAGTTTTCACGATGAAACTTGACTCACTCATTCAACTTGGGGACAACTGCACTACGGACTGTCCACAGAGTTGAGTAATTTAGGACACGTACTCCACTACTCACCTTCAAACTTCACTGACGGGATTCTGAGAATTTATTGATTCAAACGAACGCCGCGTGGTTGTATATCGCGTCATTCGGTCACGGATCGGGGAAAACCAAGAACAATTCCAGATTTCAAAACCCATGTTCGTCGGCCGCCATTGTTAGCTAGACCGAAAATGTTACACACGCTTTGCATACGTACATCGCAAAATGACATGACGTCACCACAACTTTCGGTTTTGGTTCGATGATCGGATTGCTTTCATAACGTTTCTGTAACTTTGCGTGTTTAAAAGGTAGGAGTTCCTGCACAGTTCTTTGCTAAATGAAACAGACATCTGGCCAATGACCTTTATCTATTCAAAATAAAGTACAGTCGCGAATATGTCAACAGGGGAAATAACGCTTGCGGAGAATGGAGCCTATTTGAGCAGACGACATCGCAGTTGCGATGTGCTCGTCAACTGTTTGCTCAATTTCCAAAACAATATCAAGGTTTGCACAGTTTTGAACTTCTTCTTGGGAATAACAAAGTCGCATTTGACCATGATTTGTCAGTCGTATGTCGGGTTAAGGAGGTAGTCGTAGTACAGAGGATGTAAACAGAGTAAAAAGGATCGGTCATGAAATTTAAAGTCATAACTTAGAGGAAGTCGTAATAAGGAAGGTCTTAATAGGGAGGCTCCACTCGATTTGAATGAAAAAAAAAATCATTTTACAAACCCGTTATTCAAGATATAGAATACAGACTTATAATTCTTACCAAGAAACATCTTAACTACTTTTCATTTTAACAAATTCCACAGAGCATTATCAACTCAACCCCACCCCCTGCCCTCCTCTCCTTATTTTTTGTTTCTTTCTTTCCTCTTTTTGAAAGCGGACAAACACTCAAGTCCTTAATGGCTCAAAACCGTAGGACTTTTAATATTAATTTTAACGAGTCTGTATGTTCTGGCCTTCCTCTGAGAAGCCATCACAGATTGAAAAGGGCTTAGAGATAAGCTCTAAATTTCTCTATCCTGGTTGAGTGGACTTCGCCTCCAAAGGTGTTTCGGCACTCAGTTACATTGGGCGCCGTCGACAAGTATGGGACTCGACATGATATGATCAGGAATGGCATTATGGCCACTGAATCATTTTCGTGCTGTTCCCATTCCACGAATCTGGGAGGGACCTAAGCTTGGCGGGTCCATGGTTCGGGCCAGGCGAAGCCGGCGAACGGTGCGCCACTCAAGCCGGGTATTCGGCTCTACTTGCTACCCGGCGAAGCGGGTATTCATCTAGTACGTATACATACATACATACATACATAGATACATACATACATACATACATACATACATACATACATACATACATACATACATACATACATACATACATACACACACACACACACACACACGCACATCCACACACACACACACACACGTGTACACACACACACACACACGCGCGCGTGTACACACGTGTACACACACACACACACACACACACACTGACCGTGAGACAAGGTCTAGGTAGACAGGGTCTGTCATGGCAGGGCCAGGGTCTCTTTTGGCCTCTGTCACCAGCTGCTGCCACCACTGACCCGGACTGATGACGTCATCAGAGGTCAGACACAGAGGGGCGGGGTCTTCATGAATAGCCACACCCACACACTTGCACAGGGCCTGCAAGCAACAACAAAAATGACAGCTACAAACAAAGCAAATGTAAATATTCAAATAAAAAATTCTTCAGCAACACAAAGAAATAAATCGATTATTTTGAGGATGTTCATGTTTTTTTTATCAACCGTTCATGCCGCCATAACCATTATGCACAATGCTCGCAACACACTGTCCATAGTCCTTCACCGAATCAAAGCATCGCTTGAAGGGAACCCGGTTTATGTTGGGTGGGGAGAGAATCAAAATGTTGAGGACAAAACGCTGAGGCTCTAATGGCCGAGGGTCACAATGTCAAGTGCGACAAAAGGTCGAGGATTGAAAAGGTGCGGATCGGTGTGGCCAGTGCCCGTCTGTACCACAAAGAGCAACCCAAGGTGAGGAGAACCATGGCCTGCACACGCTGCCTCCAGGAGGGGCACTGGACGTCTGATTGCGGTAACGACATCGCATGCAGAGAATGTGGTCAGTCTGGCCACATGAGAGGCGACCCCGATTGTGATGCCGTCCCCGCTGGGGGTCCCCCTCGCACGTCAGATGATGTGGACGTGGCGACCGAGCGCGGCACAGAGGAAACTGCCAGCGACGAAGACGAACGGGAGCAGTCCCAGTCCCAGTCCCAGGCAGAGAAAGAGAGTGCTTCACTGGCTGATAGCATTCATGATTCATCACAGAAAAAACAGTGCAACAATCCCAAACAAAAACACGCACAAAAACAAGGATTCCTTTCCCGCGGCAGACAAGTCAACACAAACAAACCAGACAAAAACCAAACAAGGCTTATTTTAGAGCCACGCTCGCGGTCGCTGAGTGTGAAAAGGCTAAGGTCACAAACAGGGGATTCCCCTGCGACAGGAAAACTCCCCAAGTTGACAATGGCTGACACGGGTGTCCGTGATGCACGTGACTGCGCCACACCTGGCATGGGGTAGGTTTAACTGTGGTTTGTTGATGACAACACGGTGACGGACTGATACTGTATCTAGGACGATGATCATGCCTGACGATTTAAGTGTGTTCTCACTTAACGTGAGAGGGATACGATCCCCAAACAAACGGAAACAACTGTTCCAGTTTTTAAGAAGACAAAAGTTTGATGTAGTATGTTTACAAGAAACGTATATCACGAAACAGGTAGCTGATGTGTGAAAAAAGGAATGGGGAGGGGATATGATTTATACCGAACAAACATCACACAGTGGTGGTCAAATGATTTTGTTTAAAAAAGGATGTAATTTTGATTATAAAGTAATGGAGACCCATTGTGATAGAATCCAAGGGGTAAATATAATTTGTGAAGGAAAGGATTTGTGGATTTTGAATGCTTATGCGCCAAACGATGTAAACTCTAAATGTGTTTTTTATCAGAAGGTTGTGTCAATTATTCCAGCGTCGCGGACGACGCTGGTATCTGCGGTCGGGAAGACTTTCCACGAATTTGCCTGCAGGGCGCCGCCATGTTTTCTGTGCTCGACTGCGAGCAGACCACAGGCACATTACACCCAAAATTCTTGTAGGCATACACAGACGCAACATAGCATATACAGACAATAACACCCACAACACTTCAACTGCATATGAAAGGAATAAAAATAAATCCGCAAATCAGTCGCGCACAAAACACCAGAAAGAAAAACAAGGAGTACCAAAGCGGCGTGCAGAAACTAAACTGACTCGGAGACTGAGAAGAAACATTTATCACACGATGTGGATAGCAAACATTAAAATAAAACAGATAAGTCAAGCAAAAAATAAACACAAATATCGAAAACACAATAAACAAAGGTAAAGAAAACAAAAAGAGATGCTTGCCGACAGTCAGTGTGTGTGTGCGTGGTTTGCCGTGTGCGTTAGCGGGGTGTGTGTGTGTGTGTGTGTGTGTGTGTGTGTGCGTGCGCGTGCATGCGTGCGTAGGCTACGTTCTTGCGTGTGTGCGTTCGAATGAGAAAGAAGAGAGAGAGAGGATTGAACAATGAGGTCACGTTCTCTGTCACATGAATACATATACACACACTGAAGGCTACTTCGGACACGAACACTTGCCAACAACTGTGGTTGGACATGCTTTTGAAATGTAATATTTTTTCGACATGATTTCTGGACATACGAATCCCGCTGTGTTGCCTACTGATGTTGCGAATGATGAAGGTTTTGAGTTGACTGACCTTGAGGAGGGATTGCATCAAGCGTTTATCGTCTCAAATTATATCCTTGCTACTTTTCAGGAGTCAACTATTGCCATTCATGGTAACTTGGATAGTCAATGTTTTTATTTGTTTGATTCCCATCAAAGAAACAGAAATGGTAACCATTCTTCAAATGGCGCTGCAGTTTTGATGTCATCAAGTTAATTCCTTTGCAGAATTGATTGATTTTCTCAAAAACCATTATCAATGTGTTTATCAATTAACACCTGTTCATTTCTGTCCAACTGCAATGCAAACTCAATGTGGAGGAAACAAGGATTCATTACAAACAAGTCATCCCTGTACATCAACAGATTTATGTACCTCAATCAATACTGCTAGTATGAGTGACAGGAATCTAAAAGAAAAAACAACCAAACGCAAATGTACTACTACTTCTACGACTCGTTTGAATGTAAAACAGAAATGTAACACTATCTGTGACAATGACGGTTCTACGACTCGTTTGAAGGACAGTATAGATCGAACCTTAACCCACAACTACGACAATTTATGTCAGACTTTTTTGAACAGGAAAATATGCCTCTGTTCAACAGTAACCAAAACATGGAAGATGTTTTTGAAACTTTACAGAAATGTAACACTAGCCTATCTGTGACAATGTTGCTTTTGAATTGAACCCACATTTGTTGAACAGGAGAGAATGTTCCTGTTCAACAGTGCCCAAAACACTGAATCTGACGTTTTTGAATCTTTTCTGTCATCTAACTGAATCTGACGTTTTTGAATCTTTTCTGTCATCTAACCCAATTGCTCATGACTTCATCGATCTTGAACATGCCTACTTTTCAAAGAAAGACAGACAAAAGCGAAATCTGCATGTTAGCCATCTGCCTGAAATGGTCAATGCACTTTTGTAAAATTGTCACAGCTGTAATGCACTTTTGTGAAATGGTCAGTGCTGTTGTGCACTTATGCAAAACTTGGTGCTGTGCTGTTAACATTTGAACAAAATGCATTTTGTTCAAATGTTTAGTGCAACTTGCTACTATATAATCGCTGTATGCGCTTTGTGGTAATAATGCACTGTTGTGAAAAGTTTGCGCTAAATGTTGGCACTATGCATCATTGTTGGAGCACCCTCCTGTAGATGCACCATGCTGAAAAATGTACTTATGAATCAAGCATTGACTGAAATAAACAATTTATATATCCAGCACAACATGCAATTCATTAACTTTTGACCCTAACCTTTAACACTTCCCAAAATAAATCTTTGGTGGACATTGCATCGACGCTGTTCATTTTGAATGAACATTTTTCTTGTTAAAGATTCCCGTTTGAGTAACGTCATTTTGTGTGGTGATTTTAATTGTGTTCTTGATAATGAGTTAGACATAGTGAGCGGAGAAAGGCACGCTGAAAGAGCAGTGTCACAACTGAATGAAATGTTTATCGCATGTGATTTGTTTGATGTATGGAGATTATTTAACCCTGGTATTAAAGAATTTTCTTGGTCAAAGAAGAATCCGTTTATTGCTAGGAGAATTGCCTATGTATCATGTGCAACACTTTTTGATAGAACTACGGAATGTTGTTTATTGTCTGTTCCCTTTTCCGACCACAGAGGTTGTTCTGTGCAACTCAAATTATCTGAGATTGACAGAGGCCCGAGTTACTGGAAATTCAATAATTCTCTCCTCCAGGATAAAGATTTCATTGATGGTATGAATAGAATGATTGAAAATCACGCATATGATTTTATAAACGATACTGATTATCAAACCGTATGGGAGCTGTTAAAATGTGAAATAAGAGATTATGCAATGCAGTACTCGCAGAAGAAAAGCGTTGAAAGAAGAAACGGTATTGTTTTGTTGTATGCTGAATTAAATGATTTGGATGCAAGGTTAGCGAATGACCCAGATAACTGTGGAATGAACCTTAAGTTAAAAATAGAATTAGTTCAGCAGTGTAAAGCTCGCGCAGCCCAAGTACGCGCCCGTGCGAAGTGGGTAGAACAGGGAAAAAAGAACACAAAGTATTTTCTCAACCTTGAAAAAGCCAGAGCAAATGCGAAGATAATGGACAGTATACAGTGTGAATCTGGGGAAGTGATAACTGACCAGCGTGAAATCTTGAACGCGCAAAAGAATTACTATGCTGATTTGTACAGAAAAAAGTAAACGTTGAAAACATGGACGAGAAGGTGGATCAGTTTTTATCTGATGTGACAACATTACAGATTTCAGATTTTCAGAGAAATGAGTGTGAAGGGTTAATAACTGAAAACGAAGCTCTCGCTGCACTTAAACAAATGAAATCTGGGTCGGCCCCTGGGGTTGATGGTATTACTGTAGAATTTTTGAAAGTGTTTTGGACCCGCATCAGAACATTGTTAATTGCGTCTTTTAACCCTTTGGCTGCCAATCAAAACTTGCGTATGTGAATTCCTGACTGCCAGGGAATATTGGAGTTCGGGGTGTAATAATTCACAAAAAATTCTAGCTCCATAACTGGCAGTAGGTAGGTAAGTAAAACCTATGTTATTTTTAAAGGAAATCGAACCAAAAATCTGTTTTCAGTGTCTAATAATGGAAATAATAATTAGTTTGGCTTATAATGATGTTTTAATATGAACTTTTGAAAAATCAGTCCGGCGCATCTTCCGGCTGTTTTGCTTGCTCCAAGAAAGGATTATAATCACTGTCATCCACCTGTTTCCAACGAATCGTCCGAAAGAAGATCTCCCCCTTCCCCTGTCAGTATCCATAATCATTTGCACCGCCTGTAGCGTCAGTCCGGCTTTGTTTTTCCCTACTAGGGCCCGGTCGACTGTCACCGTTAGCCATTTTGACAAGTCGAGATTTCTCTCCCCTACCCTGTCGCCAAGGCCGAAAATAGCCTTCAGACACAAAACCGCGTCACCATTTATGTTTATTTATGAGAATGAGGTATCCTTCCAAGCCATTGGCTGCTATTTGTGTGTCAGCAGTGACGTAGCATTTCTGGAAAATCCCGCAACGGAGAAGACGGGTAAACCCGTCCTAAGGCGCTGAGGCTGCACAAGCGCATGACGGGTATACCCGTCATAAGGCAGTCAAGGGGTTAATTAATGCAAGTTTTGACGATGGAAAATTGTCTTCCACGCAGCGCAAAGCTGTCATTACCCTTATACACAAGGGAAAGGAGTTGCCTAAAAATGAATTAAAGAACTGGAGACCCATCTCCCTTACAAACAGCGATTATAAACTGATAGCCAAGTGTTTGGCAAAAAGGTTAGGAAGCGTTATTGGTGATATTGTTCAGAAAGATCAAGTCGGTTATATTAAAGGCAGAAAAGTATCTACACTATTAAGGTTAATTGATGATGTAATCGAACAGTCACACGAGTTAAGTCAACCTGGTCTGTTGGTCGCAATTGACTGTGTTCAAGCGTACGATAGTATTTCAAAAGAGTTTATTATTAAAGCCTTTCAAAAATTCGGGTTTGGGCCAGAATTTGTTCAATGGGTGACTGTGTTAATGAACGACACGGTTAGCTCAGTGCAGTATTGTGGATGGTTGTCTGATTTTTTTATGTGAAAGCCGGGATTCGTCAAGGGCGCCCGTTTTCATGTTTGGCCTTTGTACTGGCCATTGAATTGTTGGCATCAAAAATAAGACAGTGTAGACGTATTAAAGGAATTTCGTTATGGAATAATGTTGATATTGCAACCGTTATTAAAATTGCTCTGTATGCAGACGATATCACCCTTTTTTTAAAGGATGAGATTGATATGTATTATGCACTTGATATAATGAATGACTTTTCGAGCTTTTCAGGCTTAAGGATACATAAAAGAAAGTCTGAGGCGATGTGGTTGGGTAGTAGGAAACATTGTGATGAAACATTTTATAATTTTGTTTGGAAGAAGAAGTTGAAGATTTTGGGTGTACATTTTTGTAATGATAAGAGTGCTTCTTTGGTAGAAGATAACTGGACTGGAAGAATAAGGAATATTAAGCGATTGATTTGTGCATGGAAGAAGCGAAATTTGAGCATTGTAGGGAAAATATGTATTGTGAAAACTTTTTTAACTTCACAATTTGTGTATATTATGCAAGCGTTTGTATTACCTGACTGTGTTTTGAATGAAGTCAATACCTTATTGTTTAGATTTTTGTGGCGAAAAAGAGATTGTAATCGGAAGGCCTTTGAAAAGGTGAAAAGAAGCGTTTTATGTTTTGAAATTGAAAAAGGTGGTTTAAAAATGATCGATATTAGGCAAATGCAAATTTCTTTTTTTATTACAATGGGTTTCACAACTGACTACATCAAATGAAAATGATAATTGGAGTTTTACTCCAAAGATGATGTATTTGCGTTTTGGAAAGCATTTTGAATGTTTCTTATGGAATGTTTAACAGTGCAAGATTTAAAGGGTTAGACCTAGTGAAATCACACTTTTAGAAAGCAGTATTAAAATATTGGCTGGACAATAACCACTACGATCGTGGGACAATCGGGCCGGTTTTATTATGGAATAATGCATGCATAACGTATAGTGGCAAAGTTTTATTTTTTGAAAGTTGGATACAACGAGGTGTATTGGTATTAACTGACATTGTACGTTCGGGAGACATATTATCATATCAAGATATTTGTGATTTGATTGGATATTCGCCAAACCGAATTCTTGAATATAATTTTGTAAAAGCTGCTGTGTCATTATTTATGAGGAAAAATGTTGTAAATATGTCTGATGATGCTTGTATTACCTTACCACTGTTTAACGGCAAAAATGTGTTAAGTGCCAGAGAATATAGGAAAGAGATTATCAATATGAAAACAGATGTACCATGTTCCGGAGGATTTTGGAAGAGAAAGTTTAATGTAGAAATTGATGAACGATCTTGGATAGTTGCCTATCAGTCAACACAAGAGACTAGATTAAGAGTTTTACACTGGAAAATTATGCACAACATTTATCCGACCAACATTCTCCTGTGCAAAATGAAAGTAACGGAAACTAATAAATGTAATCAGTGTTGTGATGTAACTGATTTCATTGAACACTTCTTTTTTGAATGCCCGGTTGTATACACATTCTGGAAGTTTATTGAAGAATTTATATTTCGTACTTTAGAAATTAAGGTTGTTTTGAAAGTTAGTGATGTTTTATTTGGTATGCATTTTGTAATGGTGAAAAAGGCAACTATGTATAAATTGAACCACATTATCTTAATCGGAAAGATGTGCGTTAGTATATATAAAAAAACCCTCGTTTTTACCGTTGGAAAGTATTTTTAATAGGCAGTTACAGATAAGAAGCATTTTTGTGTGAGTGTTCGAAGAACAAAACGTTAAAAAAAAAGTTAGCTTGTTGTACTCGATAAGTTTTCTTTAATTCATTGTATGAGATATTTAGGCAATAGCCACCGCCATTTGACATGTTGAGGTTGTAAGTAAACATTTTTCTCATGTTTTGTGATTGAATGGAAACCAAATCGCGAAGCGATGAGGTTTTCATTCCAATCACAAAACATGAGAAAAATGTTTACTTACAACCGAAACATGTCAAATGGCGGTGGCTATTTCCATTCTACTTTACTCACCAACAGTGGAACTCGATCTTGCTGAATGACACACTGGGAAAAACGTTCCTTTCCATAAAAATGTCATTGCTTTCGTCGACTATTTACCTCACGTACCTTTTTTCCACACTGCGCAGCTGATTCATTGACATTGAGGCTATCCTGAATATGTTACACAGCGAGAACTGACACTATTGTTAAAAATAGGAACTGAAGTATTTGTTTTTCATTTCTAAACTTTGTTGGTCATGATCACGTTCCAAAAATATTCATGTCGCCAAACGAACAGGACGTGACGTCGATTTGCCTTTTCATTCACTACAATACTCTTCCGGTCTCGGCTACAGGTATTTGTTTTGTTTCTGTTTCAGTGAAGCAAGTAAAAAAAAAAAAAGTGTTTGCGCATGTCTGTTTGTTTATCGAGACCATTATGACGTATGTATTTGTCGTCTGCGAATTTAGCACACAGAGAGATAGAGAAAGTGAGAGATGAGGCAGCGTTCGCAAACTAAACAGATGCAAAGACGCTGCGTTTGCAACGTAAAATAATACAAAAGATATTGTTTTCCATGTTTATTGGATCATTCAAAGTCAACGCCATGAACATGAAGAAATTGGAGCAGATTCGTTCAGACAGTCGCATCAACAACAGAAATTATGTGGGCTTGAAAAGCAAAAAAAAAAACCCAACGAAAACAAACCCCAACAACTGAGGAAGCTCTGTGGGGAAAAAACACCTACACATACAACGCCAACCCTGAGCCAGACAGGAGAACAACTATTTCGGAATTCTGGGATTATATCATCATCATGTGCTGTGGTAGTGGACATTCACCACGCTGTTGGTAATGTTCATCATGGGGATGCCGATGTTGGTGAAATTAGAAACGGAGGACGGAGGGACATGCACGCAACTGGAAGATGCACATGCGGTAAGACCTGCTTTGTTTTGTGGGTGTGTTGGTGTAGGGGGAGAAATCCCGCAACCGGCCTCGCTCTGTTCGACATTCGCGTTCTGGAGAAAGGAGGAATATGCGCGTTTCCGACTGTCAGTGCTGTCCGTATTGTAGGACCGCAGAGACCCTTCATTTTTGTGATCGGTGATGCGCATGATCTCTCTCGCCTCCACGCCATTGTCTGCCAGAACTGAGACGGTGGTGGCACGAACATAATGGTTGGTGTAGCGTTCACTCAGCCCCAACCGTTCACTGATTCTGGGCATCATGACGGCCAGTGTGTTGTGACCACGCACACTTTTAAGATACCAAACGTCCTGTGTTGGGTTGAACTTTCTCCCCGTTCTTGGTTTCTGATACAGAACGTCATTTTCTTTGTTTCTTTTTTCCAAGAGCAGACGGAAAGACTTCAGGGGACAGGTGGCAGTGCCGTTGGCATACATTCTCTTTTTCGTTTTATAGTTAGTGTCACTCATCTTCCCTGGGTGATTTTTTGTGCACTCGGCTATGCGTATTCCTTTCCCATGTCGTCCGTCTTGATGGCGAAGGAAGAGGCTTTGAGAGACCGCGTGTTTTCCATGCCTCTCCGTGCGAAATGCAGCTGGAGATCAAACCAAACCTTTTCCTGAAGCTGTGTGGGATCATTCAGGTCAAAGGCTTGGTCTGACCTCAGCTTTGTCAAGTCGCTTTCGGCTATGTTTGGATAATGTTTGGTCTCATCGCAGCCCTCTTCCTTTGCCTTCTTCAGCACCCCACAAAACATCTTGTTACTTGTGCTGAAGGCACTGTCCTTCATTATACAGATATTTCGCAGGAATGGTGGGTTGGTCAAGTGCCGATTGATGCTGGCTCTGACTCCGGCCATTGTGCTCTTTGAGTACCGTTTCTCTGTCCCGCTCCGCATTTCTGGATAGAAGCGCCGAAGGTATTCATTGAGATCATTGGGCGACAGCTCCTCGAACGCTGGGTCCAATTTCTCCTTTTCCAGCCATTCTGTGTAACAGAGAAAACCCAAAAAGGTGTTGTTGTTTTTCTTCTCAATGTTTCTAAACATGTCTGCTCTTTGTAGTCCAGGCATCTTAGCCACTTTAGTGAAGGGAACGTTGAAGTGACAATGACTAGGTTTAAAATGTCCCTTATCAGAAAGTTCAACCTCAGTCCTTTGATGTTTATTAAACACATTTTCATATAAAGTTGGCGCTTCATATGGAAAAGTGGCTTTGAAATTGACCCTAATCCTTCTTTAGGCTCTGTAAATGTCGTTTGGGGCTATGGTTGTAAAACGGTATCTACTGGTCACCCCAATGTATAAACTGAAAACTCTTTCTGCACCAGAACACGCAGAAAGGATTGTATCTGCCTGATGTCTGATGCTTTTCAAAATCCCCAACCACTAACACCTTCAAAACGGACATTAACTGACACTGTTGTTTTTCCCTATATAATCCTTACTATTTTTCCGAGACGTCGTCCTGTTGTGTATTTAGCTTGCCACAACCTCATACATGGTCCTAAAAGTTAAAGTTGAAGAAAATACTAAAGATAAATGAACAAGCTGACGCAGTGTCATTCGCACCGTGAATCCCCCCATGGGAACATACTAAAGTCTGGTTCCAAATAGGCTCAATTTCCTTCTATTTCTTTGTATTTCTGCCTCGTAGGGGTAGGGGTGTTCAAACCAAAGGCACCTTTAAACCAAAATTCAAATCACACATCTTACAATACTAAGACACTCAGCAGTGAAAGGGTGTCTGCTGGTAAAATATTCCAAACAATCCTAAAAGTACTTCACTACTAATCGTGCTTTTAAAAAGAGCCGTTATTTTCCCCTCTATAATCAGTATTGTGTTTTCTGCGAACATGTAGTCTATTTAGATGGTTGTCATGTGCACATGAGTTGCTAAAGCGTTTTCAGTTGGGCATATGTCGAAAAGCAAAGAATTAGCCCTTTGAAAACCATCAGAACTGTCACACAAAAATAACATTTACCTATCTCACCAACTGACCAAGCATAGGGCTTTTCCTTATGTATTATGTATTGTCGTGTTTTTTGTAGCATACTTGTGAAAACAGCCACCACTGTTGTAAATGATACTTTAAAGAGCATTATTTAATTTTTACAGTTGAAGGACAACCTGGACTGCCGTATATTACAGCTGTTTTACAATCAGCCAAAATTTTCTTAACAAACGTATGTTAAGAACAACTCCCATAGTGAAATTGAAGGAAAACAAAGTGAAAATCCCCCTGCCATAGAGGAGCTAAAGAATCAACAATAAACGACTGCATGGATAGCTTGATGCACGAATGCATTGCGGACAAGTTTGTCTCCAACCAAGAGAAAGTTCCAAAAAATCCCTTTTGTGCTTCTTATTATACAGTGACGTCAAAGACAGCCTTTTCTGCTGTTCATACATTCAGGGGTTATGGTTACACTAAACGACGTAGTTGTAGCCATACTGCCATCCAGATTTATTTTTTCCTTGCGAGCAGTCACAGGGTGTTTGTGCTGTCTGCCAACCGTTAGATGACCCCGCCCAAGTCTGTTAAGGGACCGTTTGACCGTTATAGAACGCGTCTTTTTGATTTTTTGGCACAGTTGGAAACGGTTGATTTTTATCCCTACCATTGTTTCCAAACATTATATAGGAATGTTTTGTGAACAGCGGATAATAGCCGCTACTCGCATGTGTAGCAAAAGTGAGCGTACATACTCACCCTGGTCGTCCAGCCGTTGTCCGTTGCCCGTCTTTATCTGTCTGTACTGAACATTACCTTTGGATTTTTCTCGAACGCTATGAAGTGAAGAAACACCAAATGTTGCAAAATGTTGTATGACCCCAAGAGCTCAAAAAAGATACTTGAGAACCTTGACCTTACCTTAAGGTCAAGGTCACAGGGAGAATGAATGTGGTCTAAAAACTGCAAAATTTCACATTGTGCCAGTTTTCTGGAAAACAAATTAAAAACAGCGGGCTTAGTTTTGTATGGTATACAAGAAAAAGAAAGCCTTATCTTCTGATACCATTTTGGTTGACCTCGCTTCAATGTTAAGGTCAGAGGAGCCCTTCAAAGTTGAATTGTAGACATATTTTGATGTGAGCTTGCCCCTTTAACTTTACTATGGACGATATCTCTTACAAACTTAAACACTGAGTGGGGCGTTTGTTAGAATTTCATAGTGAGCCACATCTGGTCACATATCGTTAGGGTCAAGGTCACATTGACCCCTATGAAAAATGTGACCAAGCCGGGTAAAGAAATCCATGTGTCTTGGTAAAACTTCTTAACAAAGCAAAGTCCATGCGACTCTCATGCTTGACCTTTGTCTTAAAGTGACCTTGACCTTCAGGTGACCTTGAAGGTGAAGGTCTAACAACTGAAGCTGGCAAGGACATTGTACACTATTAGAACTGGTTTACAGATTTTTCCTACCAAATTACACATGACCTTTGGCCAAGGTCAAGATCATCAAAGGTCACACATCACAAGGCTATCAATTCAAGACATAGGAAGCATAAACATACTTATTGGCACTTTCTACAAAGAGACATTGTCACTTTTAGTGATTCAATTGCCCGTTTCAGTCACATTTCATAAGGGGCAAAGTGACCTTGACCTTGATGATATGTGACTAAATGTGGCTCAATATCAGTATATAACATGTGCCCCACACAATTATGAAGTTTGAAAGATTTGTTTCATAGTTCAGGGTCAAGGTCACTTCAAAACATGTATACAATTCAACTTTGAAGGACTCCTGTGACCTTGACATTGAAGCGAGGTCAACCAAAATGGTATCAGAAGATAAGGCTTTCTTTTTCTTGTATACCATACAAAACTAAGCCCGCTGTTTTTAATTTGTTTTCCAGAAAACTGGCACAATGTGAAATTTTGCAGTTTTTAGACCACATTCATTCTCCCTGTGACCTTGACCTTAAGGTAAGGTCAAGGTTCTCAAGTATCTTTTTTGAGCTCTTGGGGTCATACAACATTTTGCAACATTTGGTGTTTCTTCACTTCATAGCGTTCGAGAAAAATCCAAAGGTAATGATTTGTACAGACAGATGAAGACGGGCAACGGACAACGGCTGTACGACCAGGGTGAGTATGTACGCTCACTTTTGCTACACATGCGAGTAGCGGCTATTATCCGTTGTTCACAAAACATTCCTATATAATGTTTGGAAACAATGGTAGGGATAAAAATCAACCGTTTCCAAATGTGCTAAAAAATCAAAAAGACGCGTTCTATAACGGTCAAACGGTCCCTTAACAGACTTGGGCGGGGTCGTCTGACGGTTGGCAGACAGCACAAACACCCTGTGACTGCTCGCAAGGAAAAAATAAATCTGGATGGCAGTATGGCTACAACTACGTCGTTTAGTGTAACCATAACCCCTGAATGTATGAACAGCAGAAAAGGCTGTCTTTGACGTCACTGTATAATAAGAAGCACAAAAGGGATTTTTTGGAACTTTCTCTTGGTTGGAGACAAACATGTCCGCAATGCATTCGTGCATCAAGCTATCCATGCAGTCGTTTATTGTTGATTCTTTAGCTCCTCTATGGCAGGGGGGTTTTCACTTTGTTTTCCTTCAATTTCACTATGGGAGTTGTTCTTAACATACGTTTGTTAAGAAAATTTTGGCTGATTGTAAAACAGCTGTAATATACGGCAGTCCAGGTTGTCCTTCAACTGTAAAAATGAAATAATGCTCTTTAAAGTATCATTTACAACAGTGGTGGCTGTTTTCACAAGTATGCTACAAAAAACACGACAATACATAATACATAAGGAAAAGCCCTATGTTTGGTCAGTTGGTGAGATAGGTAAATGTTATTTTTGTGTGACAATTCTGATGGTTTTCAAAGGGCTAATTCTTTGCTTTTCGACATATGCCCAACTGAAAACGCTTTAGCAACTCATGTGCACATGACAACCATCTAAATAGACTACATGTTCGCAGAAAACACAATACTGATTATAGAGGGGAAAATAACGGCTCTTTTTAAAAGCACGTTTAGTAGTGAAGTACTTTTAGGATTGTTTGGAATTTTTTACCAGCAGACACCCTTTCACTGCTGAGTGTCTTAGTATTGTAAGATGTGTGATTTGAATTTTGGTTTAAAGGTGCCTTTGGTTTGAACACCCCTACCCCTACGAGGCAGAAATACAAAGAAATAGAAGGAAATTGAGCCTATTTGGAACCAGACTTTAGTATGTTCCCATGGGGGGATTCACGGTGCGAATGACACTGCGTCAGCTTGTTCATTTATCTTTAGTATTTTCTTCAACTTTAACTTTTAGGACCATGTATGAGGTTGTGGCAAGCTAAATACACAACAGGACGACGTCTCGGAAAAATAGTAAGGATTATATAGGGAAAAACAACAGTGTCAGTTAATGTCCGTTTTGAAGGTGTTAGTGGTTGGGGATTTTGAAAAGCATCAGACATCAGGCAGATACAATCCTTTCTGCGTGTTCTGGTGCAGAAAGAGTTTTCAGTTTATACATTGGGGTGACCAGTAGATACCGTTTTACAACCATAGCCCCAAACGACATTTACAGAGGTGAACAGCTCAGATCATGGGTCAATAAAGTGTTACACAGATGGTCAAAATTAAAGTACAAGATATTGCACTGGAAGTGGAACTACACTGTTGCTTAGTGTCTGTATGAAGCTACAAGGTGAAAATAGAAAAAGAAAAACACGATTCTTGACTTTGATGGGCTTTTTCTGCTCGTAAGCACACATTCTTCTACTCATCACAGCATGCCCCATTATTGAGTTTAAAACACCAATTAAATTTGTTTTGAATAAAACTCACAATTTTACAATAAGAATTTAGAGACCTGAATCAATAGGTATATAGGCCCTATCCTACTTAGTTTGACTTTTGCAAAACTAAGTAATTACACATTTAATTGAATCAGTCAGACAGACGGAGACATAGAGAGACAGACAGAGGGCAAACAGAAATCTGAGAAAGAAACCCCTTTAAAAATGTTACCATGTTTGAAATGAAACATCGCAAGGTGAAGCCATAATTCATCACCTTTCAGTATGACGTCATGAGCGTGTTCCACACTTGAAATGACGTGTTTTTATCATGTTGTCAGCTGCACGGAGCTTGGAAGTATAATTTCCATTCAACGATCCGAGTTTGTTAAGTTTTAGCCTATTTTCAACGTCAAACACCATGAAACTATATATATTTGGAATCAGAAAATGGTAAGGAATAGATAGAAGTTGTTTTTAAGTGTCTTTTTTCATAAATAAAGATAGTGGTTATTTTTCGGTTTTCCAAATTTTTAAGCATAATTATCAATACAAAACAACAAAACTATATAGTTTTAGATACAGGACGCAATAGGGAATACACCAATATAAATTTTTTGTTTCAAATATTAGTTTTTAAAAATTTGAAAAAATGACATATTTCGAACAAACATTTCAATAACAAAACTTTAAGTGACCAAACTGAAATGCAATCCCATAATCCGGCCTAGATCTGAGATTGTGTGATAAGAAATTCGATCCAATTGATGAAAAACTGTAACTGTGAAAGTGCTGCCTCGACCTTTTGGCAAACGGTAAAATATGACGTCATCAAACTGTCCTATCAATAAATGGAAAAACCTTCTATGAGAAAATCCAGTCAAAAATATCCATATCAAATTTCATAAAGATCCATTCCGTAGTTTTTGAGATATGATCTGCAGTGTGAAAAAACGCCCATAACGCCCAAAACGCAAACTCATTTGTCATGATTTGGTCGTGTTCTGCTGATACTATAATGTTTTTCTTTCCTAAAACACACTATAATAGTAGCCTTTCCCAATGTCTATGCTAAAACTGACTTGTCTGTGTTGTCAATGATTTTGCTACAGTGTGAGAACACAATCTCACGCCCATAACGCTGTGACACGAAAACTCATTTGGTCGTGTTCTGCCGATACTGTAATGTTTTTCTTTCTTAAAACACACTATAATAGTAGCCCTTCCCAAATGCAATGCTAAAAATGACTGGTCTGTGTTGTCAATGATTTTCTGCGAGAATGCGATCTATCTGTTTGTTGCAAAGACCGTGTGACACGAAAGTTATGAGCGGAAGACAAATCTGCTGAGTGCAATTACGTTTCAGAAGATAGTTGGTTAAAACAGTTTATCACTCAGACACGCAAAGGAACACTATAACTTTATTATTCAGGCCATATTTGCTTTCCTTTGTCATGAATGAAAGTACTGGCCTTGGTTGAAGAAAGTGACCTGTCGCTGTGCAACAAATTTGTCGCCATTTTCCGCCGTGTTTTGTAAATAAAACGTGTTTACTTCCCACACATACAAAACGATGCTGTTGGTTCTTTTTATTTTCTTATTGTTTGATTCATGCTTAGCAGTTTAGTATGCTTTGTTTTCTTCTCAATTCAATGGATGGCTATAAAATAAGCATTTAAATGTGAAGGTGTTAAAATTACCCATGATCTGAGCTGTTCACTTAGCCTAAAGAAGGATTAGGGTCAATTTCAAAGCCACTTTTCCATATGAAGCGCCAACTTTATATGAAAATGTGTTTAATAAACATCAAAGGACTGAGGTTGAACTTTCTGATAAGGGACATTTTAAACCTAGTCATTGTCACTTCAACGTTGTTCTCTAATATGCTTGGACTATTGATGGTAAAACCCAAGAAAGTCTAATATTGGCTGTGTGTGAGAGCAAAATCAAATAAATGATTTGCCTCCGCCACTGGAATTACTTCGTTTTACCATCAATGCATAACTTGCGTGCGTGACAGAACGAGGGGGGAGAGAGAGAGAGAGAGAGAGAGAGAGAGAGAGAGAGAGAGAGAGAGAGAGAGAGAGAGAGAGAGAGATGACGTCATCTTTTATGAAATGACGTAATCAAATAATGCGTAATATCGTTCAACTCCTTGTTCATGAATGCAAAATGATCGATGGAGAAAAAACAAAAACTAGCAAAGACTTATATCTATGAGTGCAAGGGCTTTGGAACTAACAGGACACAAATTCAGCGAGAATAAAAATAAGGGAAAAGAGAAAATAAACTTGATTCATCATGAAAAGTGCGACATTCGACGTACCTTTGAAAAGTTTGACGCCAAACTTTGTAGCCCTTTTCGTTCCCTTTGAGTCGACGTTGTCGGCAATCTCCTTTCGTTCCTGTTCCGTTGTTGGCAGAAATTGTCGTTTTCGTTTCTTGTTGGAGTTTTGGGGAGGCTCATCAAACCCCGCGTCAACGGCAATGCTGCCCTCGTAGTCTTCATTCTCATTCTGGTGTTCTGTCTCTGCGTGGCCCACTGGCACTTGTGCGCTGGCTCCTTTGTCAGCTTCATGGAGTGTGGCATGTTCGTTTTGTTTTCTTCCTTCTTCTGCTATAAATTGCTTGATGTCTTCATCATTCTCCCATTCTGAGTCACTCAGTGATGAGAGACTCAACTCGAAGTTGCCTTCAGATTCCATTTTGACAGTTGCTAACTCTTGTGATTATGGAGTGACGAAACCTCCTTGGGTCACCAGCATAATGAATATGATAAAGTTCGAGGGTAGACAGCCATTATTGATACCATTGTGTTCATACACGAAAATGATATTCATACACTCCACAAAACATGTGAAAATCACCATGCTTCACAAAACATGGGCAATCATCATTTTCTCATGTTTCTAAACCAATGAAATTGCCAGATTTTGATTTTTACTCATAGAGTATTGTAGAATGTTAATTGTTGTTATTTATTTGAATAAAATTGTTTGGAAAAAAAAAAAAAAGGTCGAGAGGTGAAGTGTGAATATGTGACCCTCCACCACGAAATGAGTCGCATGTCACCTCGCGCGGTTCTGCGCTAGGTTCAATATAAGTCCAGGGAGTGTCTGGTAACAGTGTGAGGGTCACCTTAGTCACAGACTTATAACTCAAACAGTTTTCGCTCTTTTCTAAAACGGTTTTTCATCACTGGATAGAGCATAAAAAACTCTTTAGGAAAATGTAAAAATATGAAAATCATGCAAAGGTGACATGCGACTCATTTCGTGGTGGAGGGTCACATATCTTCTTCCTGTTCCTTCTTGTTCATCATGCTGCTTAATGCTTTCGTCTCACTTCCACGAAGACATTTTATGGCAGAGTGTACCCCCCCCCCCCCCTCCTTGTTGTCACAAGCAGGGATATTTGACTTTCCTTTTTAACTCTACACTTCCACATTTTCTTTTTTTGTCGCATTGTGTTTGTTTGCATTGTCTTCTCATTTAGAACTGCTATTCTTCAGGGCGGTTTTGCTCATAGAGTTTGTCAAGGTGTCAGTACAATCCATTTTGTCCGGGACCGTGACAACCGAGGACAAAGATAAGTGTGACAATAAGCAAAAGGCGAACGGTTGGTTTAAACAACATGTTATACCATTGCAACATTGTGAGTTGTTAAGCTTTAAGAATACATTGTTATGATTGGTAGTTGGCGTCCGTAGACGTTCGTCTGTGTGCCTTGTGTACAACTGTTGCCCAGTACATCCTCAGCCTTGGAACAGATGCTGGCAGTATCGGTACTCGCCCCATCCTCCAGAGCACAACTAGTCAGTCGCCCAGAGACCACGTGGGTCAACCCGACGGGGTTGGGGTTGCTACCACACTTTTTTGACAGATTTTAACGACAGAATTCTAAATCTAGAGTCTTGGGGCTATTCGTTATACCGCTTTTGAGAAAAACGTGGTTTTGTGTGCGTATATTCCTTCTTTGTGCTTACTATTCCCGTTTAGAGGGTTGGGTTCATTAAGCGGACATAGAAATTGAACGGCTTATCTAACATTCTTTAACGGCATATCATTGGAAAGGTAAGGTATTTTGAAGTCAATTAAAATGACGTCACATTGTTCTTGTGTGACAGGGGAGGCTACCGCTCCTTTCACAGCAGACTCTGCACCCGAGTTGTTGGCCTTTAAAAGTCAACACCCGTGGATTGTGGAAATCTGTTTGTGATGGGGTCTGGTGGTTTCCGATTGTCTGAATGTTCATGGAAACCTTCGGGTTTGCATAACAGTTTTTATAGGGCTAAGAAATTAGCCCTGACATTTTCAAACCTGTTTGATTACACTTCGCTTCCCGAGGTGATCGTAGTGTTTCGGCACTCGGTTACACTTGTTTATGTAGTGATGACGTATTTTTCTTTCTTTAAAATATCATTATCAGCAAAGTCGCCGCGTTGGGTGTTTCATTTAAATCATTTGAAAATATGCAAGACATAAAATACAAATATATACAGTTTTAATTGGAAGTAAGTAAAACATGTTATAGTGCATTCTAATAGGGGAAGGGCCCCTAATATGGACCACTTTTTGCTAACTAGCTTGGTTTTTTTTTGCAAAGCAGTGGGGGGGGGGGGGGGTTCCTCCTTTTTTTTTGGGGGGGGGGGCAAATCAGCGAAGTGGCAAAGCCACAAGCGCAAAATTTTTCAAAAACGGTTAAAATCTGTGCAATCTGGTGCATTCTAGGCCTTGTTTTGCGAGTTAAGGCCTGTCAGTGTGTGGGGGGGGGGGGGGGGGTACCTTTTTCTCATCGGATTTCACATTGAATAAAATTTGTTACAGACACACACAAAATTTATTTAAAAAAAACAAAAACCAAAAAAACCCACTCAAAGCAAGGTACATGCTTTTTCCAGGGGTGGGGTTCCGGAACCCCTGGAACCCCCCCCCCCCCCCCCCCCCCCCCCTGGGTCCGGCCCTGGTCGTTGCGATTCAGTCTTGCAATTCAGTCTTTGGCCGATCGCACATCACATCGTAGGCCATTGACCCGTCACACGATGAACAATAGACGAACGACTGGCGAACGATAAATTCCACGCGAGCGGTGCGGAAGTGACGTGTCATAGTGAACTCGGCAAACGCGCTTTGCGAGAGCAGACGCTAAATGTTCGAACGTCGCTCTACCTTTCTGAAAAATTCCTTTCAGCATTACGACTTAAAACATACTTTTGTTTAAAAAGAAATCAATATATATATTAAATACGAGTTTTAAAGAATTTGACATAATGAGGCAAAACCGGAAGTGAAAAATTAGAAAACAACAATATCCCTTTAAACAAAGACGTATTTCCTTATAACAGTTTCATCTTTCGTATGCTGCATCAAATGACATCTGGCAGGACAAAACTATCTTCTTCCAGGGCTGTATTTGTGTCAGCTTTTTTCCCAAGTCGATCTTGTTCTCTTTTTTGAAGCTGATGCACATTGACTCAATTTTGTTTCATATGGCTGGTGTCTGCCAAATGGAACTAACCAATATGGATGCCAAGCCAGTCCATCAATAAAAAAAATCGACTTGTGTGTGTATTTATGATTGCAATATTAACCTGGGACTGAATTATCTTCATTTATCGTCTGGAAGAATGACATATTTTGATTTTCTCAACACTCGCAGGTTAATGTCTAAAAGTATCAATAGGAAGAATATTGTTTGTATAGTGCCTGATAGAACAAAGCCTTAGCTTTTGTTCAATGTATAATTTACAAATGTTTGTTTGCCGAAACGAAGTATACGACGTTTATTTATAACATACCCCCTGTGCCAAAACTGCGTTTATGGCAGAATATGGGTTAGGTTACAAAGACGCTCTTCACTCAAAAGCGGTACAATGGAGCCATTTTTCGTCCACCGAACATCGGTTTTAAATTAAATAAGCTTTCTGAAAAACATCATCTCTAACCCAGCCCCGTCGGGTTGACCCTTGACTATAGCTGGGCGATGCACTAAATCGTTTAAACAGGGAAGTCACGATTTTCACAGTCATGATGGAAAAAAAACAATAAAAACATGTATACATGTAAATGAATTAAATAAAGGAATGAAGAAAAGAAAACCAACAGTTGGGAGCCCTACCTGTGTCAGCGGTTTATTATTAGACAACAGCCGCTGTAGCCGAGCTCTGGCGATGTTTGGCAGCATCAACGTTGTCTGAACCCGGGGCCGTGGGGGCTGCAAGTCGGACACCACAAGTTGTAAGACCTCCTTGGCCTTGTTCAGCTGTGTGATGGCTTTATCCACCTTCTTCTTTAATGAGCGTTGTGTAAATTTCCCCCCCGTGTCTCCTATGGCTTTGATTTCACCTGCCAGAATTCCGTAATGCCTGTGAATGACCAGCACATCAAAGTCACCTTCATGCTTATCAACTGATTCCAGGTCTTGGGGTCTCGGTAAACTTGCTGCGGCCGCAGCATATGCTTTTTTGTTGAGATAGTCGCCAAACTTCAACTCAGACATGACGAACATGACCTCTCCCTTGGACAACTGACCCAGACAGTTTAACACTTGTTGCAGACTCTGATTACTACGAACATCATCTATTAACAGAAATGTCCCATCGTCGGGGGGTTTGCAAGCACTCGGTGGCTGTGTCACAAGGACGGGATGCCCGGATGCTAACGTCACTTCCTTATGCAGCGTCCTGTGGAAATGGACGGGTGGCAGGAAGTGGGTACGTTCGTAAAGATGCGGGTACCACTCCTGCACCCGCTGACGCCACAAGGCCATGTCGGGGTGGGCTGGAGCAGCCGCCATGTTTGTACTGACCAGGTGAGGAAGATTTCCCTGGAAAAGATATGGATCATACAAATGTGTGTGTGTGTGTGTGTGTGTGTTGGACGGTGTGTGTGTGTGAGAGAGAGAGAGTGTGTGTGTGTGTGTGTGTGTGTGTGTGTGTGTGTGTGTGTGTGTGTTTGTGTGTGTGTGTGTTTATGCGTCCTTGTCAGTGCAGTTCAGTTCAGCTCGCTAAATTAGATTTTCTCGCGGCGAGAATTGCCTAAGTAACGCTACTTCCTCGCCACACTCGCAAATTCTAGCATCTAAAAAACGGAGGACTGGCTGAACAAGAGCAGTACAAAACATTGAACGGAGGAAGGCCCAGCGACTGTGCCTGCTTCTGTGATTTAGGTCAGCACGTTTGTTGCGTGGAATTGTGTAATATTATCGTACACACGTAGGCAGTCTCTGGTTATACAGTTATTAACAGATCGACATCATATGCCTAGGATGTTCTGAAGCGGCGAGTGTATAAACGAAAGGGCGTTTGTACTGTGTGTAAAAGCCTGACAGTGTCTGTGGCCAGAAACTGATGGCTTACGTGAAGCTGAGTGTGCCTTTAAAGAATACTGAAAGAAAATACGATTATTTCTGGAAAGTATACCTTTACTGTGTATCACGTTTAGAATAATAATCAAGCTACCACGTAATAATAATAATCCTCGACTTTAGGACAAGAATAACAAGAAGGGCAAAGCCCATACGACTCACATGCTTGACCTTGACCTTTACAAGACCTTGACCTTCAGGGTCAAGGTCAAATAACTAAACCTAGCAATGACATCATACACTAAGAACTGCTTTACACATTTTTCCTACCAAAATACATGTGACCTTGACCCAAGGTCAAGGTCATCCAAGGTCATGCAACACAAAGCTGTTAATTCAAGACATAGGAAGTACAATGGTGCTTATTGGCTCTTTCTACCATGAGATATGGTCACTTTTAGTGGTTCACTACCTTATTTTGGTCACATTTCATAAGGGTCAAAGTGACCTTGACCTTGATCATATGTGACCAAATGTGTCTCATGATGAAAGCATAACATGTGCCCCACATAATTTTTAAGTTTGAAACAGTTATCTTCCATAGTTCAGGGTCAAGGTCACTTCAAAATATGTATACAATCCAACTTTGAAGAGCTCCTGTGACCTTGACCTTGAAGCAAGGTAAACCAAACTGGTATCAAAAGATGGGGCTTACTTTGCCCTATATTTCATATATAGGTGAGGTATTCAATCTCAAAAACTTCAGAGAAAATGGGAAAAATGGGAAAAATAGCTGTTTTTTAGACAACATTTATGGCCCCTGCGACCTTGACCTTGAAGCAAGGTCAAGATGCTATGTATGTTTTTTGGGGCCTTGTCATCATACACCATCTTGCCAAATTTGGTACTGATAGACTGAATAGTGTCCAAGAAATATCCAACGTTAAAGTTTTCCGGACGGACGTCCGGACGGACGGACGGACGACTCGGGTGAGTACATAGACTCACTTTTGCTTCGCATGTGAGTCAAAAATTCCCGATGTACTTTGCAACTGAAACAAACCCAGGAAATTGTCATTGTGGGAAAACAAAAAATCACAACATTCAACAACCCAAAACAAACAAACAAACAAACAACAAAAACAAAACAAAAACAGCGATGGTGAATTTTCAAAAACAAAACAAAACATGATCATACAACTGTCATGATCAGTTTTTAACTGAGAATCAGAACGATAAGGCAGTGTCTTCAGGGAAAGATCCCATTTTCAAACTGTAATAGCTTTTGTCTGAAGCATCGTAAATATAGACAACGTTCTTTAGGCACTTTTCCTAGACTCTGATGCTGAATTGCGTTTTCCTGCGGGAAGGTTATAACCGGAACCATATACCTTTCAAGCATAATCTAGCGTGAACAAAAGCTCGAAGG
Source organism: Littorina saxatilis (assembly GCF_037325665.1). NCBI lineage: Eukaryota > Metazoa > Mollusca > Gastropoda > Littorinimorpha > Littorinidae > Littorina > Littorina saxatilis. Next base: position 3,308,040 of record NC_090259.1, on the reverse strand, counting down.
CAAAAACTGTATAGCGCTAACAAAACCAAAGTTGAAATTGTGGATGAATGAATAATCATCGGCTACCAAAAAGAACTTTGATCCCGAAGAGTCCGAGAGTCAGACAGTAGGTATTCCCCGTCCCCCTCCCCTCCCTACGTACACAGGAAGTTGTTTACTTATGTTGTATAAGCTACGTCTTTTTACAGTGAAAAACGGAAAAGGCAATTTTAGAAAACAGCCTATAACTCGGAAGCGCTGCTTTATTATGATGTCTGAATACGTTCTAACCGGTTCCTTTTCTGGCGTGGGAACAACAAATATATACGTCATAATCGATCTACGTTATAACTGGTTGCGTTATAACCGATTCATTTTGAGTAATGAAATAAGAACAGAGCTGGGCGGGAAAACATAAAATGTACTTTATAACCGGTTACGTTATAACCAACTCTGACTGTATTAGGTGTTTTGATTGATGATAGTATATCTCGGACTGCTCATGTTTCAAAACTGTGCAAGACAGTTTCAAGAAATTTATATTTGCTATCACCCATGAAGCAATATTAAAATTATGAAGGTAGGAAATTACTTTTTTGCAAGGATAGGGGGTAATGGTAGTAAAAACTCCATAGTTCGCAATATAACATGTTAAGGGGTACTTGTATTTTTAGTGTGGTGAACGGATACCTTATCTTAGAAACAGTTAAATCCCCCTTATAAGATCTCCCAAAATCGGAGAAAACAAGGTCTTAAAGGCACAGTGCAGCTCACAGTCTTCGTTTTGCGTTTTTGTTGCAGCTGAGTGCATTTACAGTTCAAAAATCCTCCTATGGTAGTAAAACAAACCCAAAACTACCCAACGACGACATCTGTGAAGCTCGACAGTTTCTTGTTCACGTGAGTGCATAAATTAACCTAGTTATTACGTGGTGTTTGGTCGGAGTTCGATTCAACTGAGTGATTCCGGCCTCCATTTTGTTTTACAAAAACTCATGATGATGTCTGACATAGTTTGCTTAGTGACGTGTCTTTTTGTGCATGATGTGGTGATCTACCTGATCTAAATTTAGATCCAAAAATAGGTCAAGACCAGCCGGGTCCGAGTACGAAATTAATTCGTATTGTTTGTTTGTTTATTTGTTGCTTAACGTCCAGCCGACTACGCAGAGCCATATCAGGACGAGGAAGGGGGGGATGAAGGGGGCCACTTGTCAAGCGATTCCTGTTTACAAATGCACTAACCCATTACTTGTGTCCCAGCAGGCTTTAGTAAAACTAAATTAATACCTACTGGAAGATTACCAGTTTCCAGTATGTTAAAATAGGCTTAACCTATCTACTGCTGGACTTACATCAGAACACTAACAGATTAAACTATACATGAATCGCGAGACAAGCGGCAAGAGAAGAGATTTTTGGAAAAAATACAGGTGAATGAGCAAGAAGGCAGAAAAAAGAAAAGAATTCATGAAGAAAAAGAGAGCATGACAGGAAAGAGGAACCAAAAATCTACCTAACAGCAAACTAGAAAGCTCCTGCGGTTCCAAAAACAGGAGGGGCCTTTAATTTCATAACCGCAGTGCCCCACTGCGGGATGCTGAGTGCCTAGCATTCTAACAATTTAATTTATCATTCGAGAGACCTACCTCGCAGCTTGCCTCTTCGTCGGCGTGAAGCGATAACAAGTTGCGGTGGCGCAAATGCAGAGTTACACGATCCACGGCGTGTGAATACGAAAGGTCAAAACAAAACAATAGGTACTACTTTCACTATCGTCGTCTGCAACGAAAACCGAAAATGGTGAAACGTTTTGCTACGTACACAGAGGACGAAATTGCAAAGAAAAGATCGAACCTTACACCTGTGACTAGGAAAAGTTGCATAGACAGTTCCGTGCGGATCTTACAACGTATCAACGTACATCCGATGCTCAGAACCTACAGATGGGTGACGCTTTGGCGATTGAGGCTTCGTCTTCAGCTCTAACACGCACGCAGACAGTCAGGCAGGTCTAATCTGCACCAGCGGTGATGGAAGGTTTGGATTTAGAAACACTCGAATGTTAAGAGATTTTGCATCAAATCCAAACAGGTAAACATGCTAAGACATGAAATATTCTCCGTTTTCCATTTGAAAAACTGCGTGAGAGTCGCAACCGAGTATGCGTGAGAGTCGCAACCTTTCAAAATAAAGCAAGCGTGAGAGTATCAACCGGCAATTTGTAGGGTTGCTACGCGATTTCTTGACATGTAATCGAATTGCAACTTTTCAAAGACCAAAAAGTACACTCATGTTTCAAGAATTGATTAATCTTGACTTTCCCGTTGACTATAATCTTTTACTTGCATTAAATATTCCATAATAACAATGAAAAGTCAACATTTTGGCGCAGAACGCTTGAAATGTGTCAATATTCTCTGCTCCCCTTTTACAAGTGCATTTAAATAATAAAATAATTCTGGAATATGATACGCATACTTCTTATGCTAAAGTGCAAACAACAATAATACGATAAAATGTCTTTTTGTGAAAGTTATGATGCAATGTGTGGAGCAACTCACCTCGCTTTGCCGCCGCGTGAGAGCTGAAATCGATTGAACCGGAGCGTGGGTAGTTTCTTCGTACCAACCGGTTATACGGGGTGGAGGTTTAAGGCGACGCCTTTTCTTACAACCGGTCCTTACTTCTAATACAAATGTCTAATAAACAGAGAGAGAGAGAGAGAGAGAGAGAGAGAGAGAGAGAGAGAGAGAGAGAGAGAGAGAGAGAGAGAGAGAGAATCAGAATGTTTATTTGCGAAAACTCATATTGTTTATAGCAAAAGGGTGCTGGGGGGTTGGGTAATCGAACGATCCACGAACATCAGTGTACACATACAGGGGTTTCAGTCTGTTACACAAAAACAATGCATCGTGATTCGGTCCGAAGCATACAACTTGTAATCCAAGTCGGGAAATAACTTTTCCGTTTCGAACTTGAACACGGTATTGTTCCATATCGATCGCGGTTTGTCACAAACACACATGAAATATGTGTGCCCTGTAGTTTTGCGACAACAGTCAGTCTGGCATGGCACGGAGGTAGCACTGTACCAGTGTAGACACGACATGAAGGTCAGTAGTGAGATGGTCGATTTCTTCTCCAAAGACGTTGCGCCGGTCGACTTGGGGCAGACGCCGGACACACGGGGGCGTTTCCTCCTCTTCTCGGAATGACGTTGTCTGTGCTGTTTCGCAGTTCTATGTCAGGACGTAGTCGTCTCCCCTTGCAATCAGCGTCTTCTTTCCAATGAAGAATGCAATGATTGGAAACTGAAAGTGAACTGCTCTAAAACCAAAGTCATGATTTTCTGTGGAAAGAAAGCAAACTACCAGTTTTCCTTTAAGTTCCAAAACCAGAAACTTGATCATGTCTCATCGTTTAAGTACCTCGGCTTAACATTTAATTTTAATGGAAACTTCAAAGTAGGCATTAAACTTCTTAAAGATCAAGCCCGAAAAGCAATGATGTCCCTCCTTAGAAAGAGTAGACAACTGGATCTCCCAATCAAAACCCAGCTGGAACTTTTCCAAACACTAGTCACACCTATCTTGACCTATAGTTGTGAAGTATGGGGTTACACAGGAATAGAAATAATTGAAACTCTCCAACTTGAATTCTGCAAGTACTTTATACTACACCTGAAAAAGTCCACACCAAACTGCATGGTCTATGGGGAAACTGGACAGTATCCATTGTATATCCATGTTTACTGCAGGATGGTTAAATTTTGGCATAAATTGATAACAGACCTTACTTGTAGTAAAAAATCATCGTGCCAGATGCTACGCACTCTCAATGAGTGTGCCAAATATGATGTGTACAAGAGTGAGTGGCTAAAAAAGATAGAATCTATTCTAAATGATTGTGGTTTATCATTTGTGTGGTTATTCCCTAATTCCGTGTCAACCAATTGGCTGGCAAATACTCTTGCGCAAAAGCTCAAAGACATCTATATACAAGACTGGACCAAGGCCTGTAATGAATGCAGTAAGGCTGATAATTATTCACTCTTCAAGATGAATTTTCATTATGAGAGCTATCTCGATAAACTACCTAATTGCTACAAAATCGCTCTAACAAAATTTAGAACGAGTAACCACAAGCTTCCAATTGAGAAAGGCAGATACACCAACCTCCCAAAGTATGAAAGAGTCTGCACAAAGTGCAACCTAAATAGAGTTGGAGACGAATTTCACTTTCTTTTGGAATGCCCTGCCTTAGCTGAAATCCGTGAGAAATTCATTCCCCCTCATTTTAGACAACATCCCAACTTTTTCAAGTATTCTAATCTCATTACCACCCCGAATCGAAAAAAGCTGCTAAACCTGGGTAAATTTGTGGCAGAGGGCTTTAAACTTTATAAGTAAGCTGCATAAGGAAAGACTTCAGTTTTTTCCCCCACTGCATGGGATTAAAAATCAGTGTACAATGTGTAAATATATACTTTTTCTGTGAATGTGTGTGTGCGTGTGTACACGACTATACCTAAATGTGCCAACCGAAAATATGTGACATCATGCAATTGAAGATCTTGTCAGTCAATTTTTCCCCTGTAAAGAAAAAGACCTAGCAAACATGACATCCTACTGCATGTGCACTCCCCCGAAATCGGCGTATGCTGCCTGAATGGCGGGGTAAAAACGGTCATACACGTAAAATTCCACTCGTGCTCAAAACATGAGTGAACGTGGGAGCCTAAGCCCATGAACGAAGAAGAAGAAGAAGAACTGCATGTGCTTTACGCTCTCGCTGAACAACTGCATGCTACATTCTTTGGTTTCCAGTTTTATGTCACGTCACGCAAGAGGTTGCGACGCTGTGATGCATCAACACATGCAAATTGTTGCGAACAAAGCTCTCGTAGTACGGTACAAGGGAAGCAACTCCTCAAGGCAGAGTACCAGTGACACAAATTTTCTTTTCAGCTATTGCTTCCCTTGGATGTGTTCATTTGTAGGGAAGGTGTGTGTGTGAGGGGTGTGCAGCGTCTTACAATTTGAATCTCTTTGTTATTTAATCTAGTCTTACCGTGCAGTATTTCAGTTTTATTTGTTTTTGTCACTCACTCCAACTTTGATTTTTCTCTATAACATTTTGACACTGATATGTATGATCGATGTCACAAATGCATGTTGATCTTTTAAATTGCTCTTGATCTGTTTATACTTGTTTCTTCCTCCCAAAATCTCTTTTTCGTTTACATCATAACCATGTTTTTGCTTCATGCCATCTTTCCATTTGTACTTTTGCATGTTCATTAAGTGTAAATTGTTTTCACTATGTGGCTCAAAAGAGCTTTTTGTGAATAAAAACTGTTCAAAAAAACTGTTCCACCTTTTCTTTCGCACACTACTTTTGTGAGAGTGCGGTTCCTCTTCCTGTTTAACAGTTTCTCTTTAAGTCGCACGTTCTTTGAGCAGTGTGAGGCTAAGTCGTAGACATCATCTGGTTCAAACTCTCGGTCCGTTGCTGCCAGTTCAGCTATACTGTGGTTTCGTCGTCTGCTGTCTGTGACGTCACAGCACTACACACCCCAGGGTTGACATTATCGCACGTGGTTGAGCTTGCAGCAGGTGTGTGCTGTGTTGGGGTGGCCAGGCTGCGTGTATCACGTGATGTGTTGATGTCTGTGTCAGCCTGTGTGTTTACTTCTGAGGTGTGGAAATGACACAGTAGTTTTTCGGGGGTGGTTTCAATTAGCGGCCCATTAAAAGGTTCACTTGCCTTCGCTTCTTCTTCTCGTTTTGCTTTTCTTTCCTCGGCTCTCTTCTTGTCTCTTCTCATCTGGCTCGGTGGTTTTCTGCGAAAACATTGGACCGTGTTCTCCTGGGTGACACTGTGAACGTAGCGTGTAGCTTGATCGCCATCAGTGGTCGCCGGTGCAAATCTGACAACAAAAGTCAAGTTGCTCCCATTGCCGGCGATTTTCCACGATGTGACTTGGTGGTTGTGGAGCAGGGCTTGGAGGGTTGTTTCTGCAGCAGTTGGCAAGCCAACGACTGTCATTTTGAAGAGTTATTGGCGACGTTTGGTTAAATTGAAGCGCAGCTCAAAAACTCCGACCTGCCCGCTCGGCGAAATCTCGCGAGAGAGAGAGAGAGAGAGAGAGAGAGAGAGAAAACTCAGAATGGTTTATTATATAAGTTAAGGCCAGAGAGAGAGACAGACAGAGACAGAGTGAGCGAGCGAGTGAGCAAGAGAGAGAGAGAGAGAGATAGAGAGAGTCACACACACACACACACACACTGAAACAGACACACACACGCACACACTGAAACAGACATACATATATATATATATACACACACAAACCAGAAGGAGTGAGAGCGAGACGGAAAAAAATGAGAAAGAGAGAGTCGTCAGTAAGTAGTGGTATTGACACGTAGCGATAATGACACGTAGCGCTAAAAGATGTAGTGCTGTCGACACGTAGTGATAATGAACGAATGATAGCGACTCATAGACAAATTATTTGTAGCACTAATCAACGTAGCGATAGCGGCACGTAGCACAAATGACACGAAGGACAAATGACACGTAGCACAAATGACACGTAGCACAAATGACACGTAGAGCTAGCGATACGCACCCAAACCCGCTTTTTCTCAACAAATCAAAAACATCTTTTTACATTTAGTCAAGTTTTGACTAAATGTTTTAACGTAGAGGGGGGAATCGAGACGAGGGTCGTGGTGTATGTGTCTGTGCGTGCGTGCGTGCGTGTGTGTGTGTAGAGCGATTCAGACTAAACTACTGGACCGATCTTAATGAAATTTGACATGAGAGTTCCTGGGTATGATATCCCGAGACGGTTTTTTCATTTTTTTGATAAATGTCTTTGATGACGTCATATCCGGCTTTTCGTGAAAGTTGAGGCGGCACTGTCACGCTCTCATTTTTCAACCAAATTGGTTGACATTTTGGTCAAGTAGTCTTCGACAAAGCCCGGACTTCGGTATTGCATTTCAGTGTGGTGGCTTAAAAATTAATTAATGACTTTGGTCATTAAAAATCTGAAAATTGTAAAAAAAATAAAAAAATTATAAAACGATCCAAATTTACGTTTATCCTATTCTCCATCATTTTCTGATTCCAAAAACATATAAATATGTTATATTTGGATTAAAAACAAGCTCTGAAAATTAAAAATATAAAAATTATTATCAAAATTAAATTTTCGAAATCAATTTAAAAACACTTTCATCTTATTCCTTGTCGGTTCCTGATTCCAAAAACATATAGATATGATATGTTTGGATTAAAAACACGCTCAGAAAGTTAAAACGAAGAGAGGTACAGAAAAGCGTGCTATCCTTCTCAGCGCAACTACTACCCCGCTCTTCTTGTCAATTTCACTGCCTTTGCCATGAGCGGTGGACTGACGATGCTACGAGTATACGGTCTTGTTGCGTTGCATTGCGTTCAGTTTCATTCTGTGAGTTCGACAGCTACTTGACTAAATGTTGTATTTTCGCCTTACGCGACTTGTTTCTTTCTAAAATCTCCCAAACCATTTACATTAAAAGTAACAATATTTAATAATTCACACATAGCCATCTTCAACTTTAATTTCCATTTCATACAAGACTGTACGTTCGATGCAAATCAAACACAAACATGTCAACTTGCATGCTGGACAAATTCGACAACACACCTGACATACCAACCTGTCAACACGGACAACAACACGTCGAGTAACTTCCAATGCATATGAAACAAGCACTGCATTCGAGTTGATTTGTGGTGCTGCAGGTGAACATTTACATCGTGTGCATGATTCCGACATAGCAAGGAATATATCACCGAATGAACAGGTACAGTTTTGTTGTGACCACCGTCTTACATACACAAGGGGCAGGAAGGGGGAAGTATAGTGGGGGGGGACTGACAACACAGCGGCAGGGGAAACGACACACCAGGGGCGGATCAGTTCATTTTATGGGGGGGGTTTCCAAAAGTATATTGTGAAGATATGGGTGTGAAGGCGCGAAGCGCCGAGCCGACGGCGCGAAGCGCCTAGCTTGCTAGGGGGGTCCGGGGGCATGCCCCCCCGGAAAATTTTGAAAAAAAGGATGCAAAATGGTGCAAGCTGGTGCATTCTGAGGATGATCATTACCAGTTCCAGGCAGCAGATTTTGTCACTGATTAATACCCACAAAATTGAAACTCAACCCAAAAAAACACACAAAAATATTTTTATTTTTTGGCTGGGGGGGGGGGTTTCCGGAAACCCCAGAAACCCCCCCCTCGTCCGCCCCTGCACACAGACTGGTTGCAACGACAACAAACAACAACACGCGCCATACACACACATCTATACATATATACATACTGTAAGTACTCAGCGCTCTCTCGTGACCAGTTTATATCCATTAGACGAGCTGGAATGTTCTATGCCGCGTTCGACGTACTCCATTTACACACTACAACGAGTGACAGCAACACGCGCACTTCCATTGGCTGCAAGCAGACACGTTGTAGTGACGTACTTACACGTGGCTGCAGATTTTGTCGACTTCTGGTTCGAGATTACCTGCTTGTGTTGCGATGAGCAGGTGGAGGCAGGCAATGCACACCGCTACGATCTGAGTCATAATGATGTCATCTGTCATGTTGCTAGCACCAACACGCGTATAAACGGTTGCGTCGACTGAAAGCCGCGGGGTCGGTTGCATCGACAAAAAGCCGCGGGATGAGATTGAGTTTCTCCACAACATTACAAATCTCTTCTCTTAATTAGATTATCACATAAATTTTGTTTACACTTTGAACGTAGGTGTTGTAGCATCACATCATCGATTTTTTTCATTGATTGCATTTACGTGGGAATGTTGAACTGTGATTATTTACACTTTTTCAAGCGCATTTTTGTAAATTTTGACTTTCAACCTTCACCACTATGATGTCTGTGATGAAGGTGGATAACCACACGCACGTATTATCGGCGGCTATCCCGGGTCGGTCATAACAGTTACACAACTGACCACCTGCCAGCTGAGCTGGTATTCGATCCACCCGATCCGACAAAGGAATTAACACCTACGTGAAAACCACTGCTACATGCCGCTAGCCGAGAGGCCGCCATAGTACATGGCCAGCGGCTCGCCGTCTCTTCCCAGGAGAGCGGCTTACGTTCAAAGGATCAAAGACTAGTCAGAACATGGACACAGACGGCTAAGCGTGCTTATGTGCATCTCAAAATTTAACTTATGGCATTACACAAAACATAAAGCAATCGGCAACATGAACTATATTAAACACTAGACTGGACAATAACAAAAACTATGACGTTACTCAATTGGTGACTGGTCACCCTGTCACACCAACATGACTTGTGTCATTTTACATCGCATTCTAAGAAAGAGCAGAATTCTCACTATGCGCGCGGTACATTTCTAGAATCGCGTAGCGCAAAGTTGGAATTCCTACAATGGCGGCCACTGTTGGAATTCCAACTAAGCGCAGGTCCTTTCCGGAAAAGCACCGATGACGAGATGGGTCGCAACAGCAGTACTCTTTTCAGACGGTAATTTCTTGAGTCAAGGGAAGCTACTCGCTTTTCCCAATCAGAACCAGAGTTTCCGGTTTTCATTTGTCAGTCGGCAACATGTACACAGCCACTACAAGAGGCTACAATACTATTAATAGCCAATAAAAGCATGTGAGAAAATAACTGCAATTGAAGTGCAGCAAGATCAAGAGTCCACAGTACAGAAAGTGACAAGATGGCGACGGGAGGAGGTCCGTCTCGCCGTCTCCAGTGCAAAGACCTGCACGCGTACCTACGGTCTTTGGGCTCCAGTACTCTGGACAAACTGTACAACCACCCCGCCACCTGTCTCGCCGTC
>NC_090259.1:3263468-3297968 GCF_037325665.1 Littorina saxatilis | reverse complement strand
TTCAGGTGAACACAGGCATTTAATTAGTGGGACGTACTCGCCGTTAGGTGAATACACACACTTAAATAGTGGGGCGTACTCCGGAATTAGCCCCGTGTCAGTGAAGTCATATACTGAAAAAAGAGCAGCAATTTTGAGGTTAATTCAGTGAGACGCTGAACGTCACAAGTCGCAGTCACACAGGGAAAATCTGAACGCCATTTGTGGGGAATTTATTGTGGACGGCCGACTGGGTGAGGGGGGGGGGGGGGGTGGGATGGTTGGTTGGAGTGTTGTGGTACTGAAAACATCCGTCAGATTTCTCCATAACGCTTACAAATAATGAATATTGATTCTGATTTAATTTTTGTTTTGTTTTGGTCCATTTTTGACTCACATGCGAAGCAAAAGTGAGTCTATGTACTCACCCGAGTCGGCCGTCCGGCCGGCTGGCCGGCCGGCCGGAAAACTTTAACGTTGGATATTTCTTGGACACTATTCAGTCTATCAGTACCAAATTTGGCAAGATGGTGTATGATGACAAGGCCCCAAAAAACATACATAGCATCTTGACCTTGCTTCAAGGTCAAGGTCGCAGGGGCCATAAATGTTGTCTAAAAAACAGCTATTTTTCACATTTTTCCCATTTTCTCTGAAGTTTTTGAGATTCAATACCTCACCTATATATGATATATAGGGCAAAGTAAGCCCCATCTTTTGATACCAGTTTGGTTTACCTTGCTTCAAGGTCAAGGTCACAGGAGCTCTTCAAAGTTGGATTGTATACATATTTTGAAGTGACCTTGACCCTGAACTATGGAAGATAACTGTTTCAAACTTAAAAATTATGTGGGGCACATGTTATGCTTTCATCATGAGACACATTTGGTCACATATGATCAAGGTCAAGGTCACTTTCACCCTTATGAAATGTGACCAAAATAAGGTAGTGAACCACTAAAAGTGACCATATCTCATGGTAGAAAGAGCCAATAAGCACCATTGTACTTCCTATGTCTTGAATTAACAGCTTTGTGTTGCATGACCTTGGATGACCTTGACCTTGGGTCAAGGTCACATGTATTTTGGTAGGAAAAATGTGTAAAGCAGTTCTTAGTGTATGATGTCATTGCTAGGTTTAGTTATTTGACCTTGACCCTGAAGATCAAGGTCATGTCAAGGTCAAGCATGTGAGTCGTATGGGCTTTGCCCTTCTTGTTACTATTTTAGTGTTTTGATTTGACTTTACCAGTATACAAAGTCTTTGTGCTGTGTGTCTTTGTGTCTCTGACAGTGGGCAAAACAATGATGCTGTGAGCCTTCGTTTCTTCATGGAGCACTGAACAGCAACTTGTGTAAGAAGTACAGTTTTGATATTAATTCATTTGTTTTGCAGAGACTTGCCAGAGCTGGGTCGGCACTACGTCATGCGCCTGTTGTTTGTGGAGCAGCCAGTGGCCCAGGCTGTCATCAGTCAGTGGATCTGTCGCCACTCAGAGTAGGTCCCTGTGTGTTAATAGACCGTCTGTCACTGTGTGTTAAAAGACAATGTTAGTGGCCCAGGCTGTCATCAGTCAGTAGATCTGTCGCCACTCGGAGTAGGTCACTGTGTGTTAATAGACCGTCTGTCACTGTGTGTTAATAGACCATGTTAGTGGCACAGGCTGTCATCAGTCAGTGGATCTGTCGCCACTCGGAGTAGGTCACTGTGTGTTAATAGACCGTCTGTAGGTGTGTGCAGCCCATGTGAACAGTGCAAACGCTCAAACTAGTTTTAAGCAGTGAGTCTGGGCAGACTCGAAGGCTGGTTCAGTTATCGAAGCTACCTCCCAATGCGGGAAGAGCAGTTTGGCTAGAGCTAACCAATCGGTAAGCGCAATCAGAAAGTTCTGCGCAAAATCTGCTCCAAGTCACGGCCGAGTCGGGCAGCGCTCAACTGAGTTTTTGAGTCGCAGCTAAATCTGTCCTAAATCGAATCTGAACTGTTGTGGCTGTTCATATGGCAAGACCTTTTTCTGATTTGGCCTCAACAACCTGGGAGCGATTTCAAACCAGCAAAAGTTGGGTAAAAGTTGGTTGAAAGTCTGCCATGTGAACAGCACTTTACTTGTTCTGTATCATGGGTGTATGTGTTTGTGTCACCATGTGTGTGTGTGTGAGTGACTGTGTGTGTGACTCTGTGTGTGACTCTGTGTGTGACTCTGTGTGTGTCTCTCCTGTCTCCCCAACTTCAGACAGATAGATAGAAAAAGCAATATGGAATGCCAGAAAATAAAAGTAAAAATCTTTTGAACTTAAACATTTTGTACAGTAACTAACAGTACAACTCTATTTCCTGCATCATTTTTTCTCCAACCAAGAGATAGTGTCAAATTTGTACTCAAAGGTGTTTAGTATCTGACAGTTACACTTACGATCCTTTCCACCACAGAAAAGAGCGACAGGAAGTGGTGACAGCGCTGACAGAGTTACGAGTGTGGCACACGCAGTCCGTGGTGGGGGGCATGATGGGATGGATTCTCAACCCCGTCTTCAGAGAAAACATGAAAACAGCGCTGTTGGGAGGGTACGTCTGTTGTGACGCTCACATGCACAGATAGCATTGACATGACTTGTTTGCCTTCTGATAACTGAATGAAATACTATTTTAACCTGTCTTGGCATTTATTGTATTCTTTTGAAACCTCTATTCTAGAAACCTAAACAAATCTGCAGATAAAATAGGTCTTAGAACAGAGTTGAATTAATTACCCAGTGAAGAAAATGTTTGAACAAATCAGGTGTTGGTGTTGAGGGAATATTATAGACTCTTACGATGGAGTATTAGGCCAAAAAAAAATAAAAATCTGTTTACGGTATCCCGACCGACCCTATTTTTTCGCGCGACCCTAGACTTTTTTTTGGGCATTTGGGAAGAGAAAAAAAAAGTCTTTGTTTTTTTGGCAAAATAACTTAAAAATATGGTTTTTTGGAGAGAAAAAAAAAATCCCGACCTACCGACCCTATTTTTTTTACCTATGTTACCGTAAACAGACTATTTTTTTATTTGGCCTTATAGACTCTTATGATGGAGGGTCTTTAGGGAGTATTATAGACTCTTATGATGGAGGGTCTTCAAAGAAGAAATGCCACTCTACTACTGCTAGTACAAATTAAGCCTAAAAGTTCTGAAACTTCAACAGGCATTTTGTCAAATCTACCCAAGCAAACTTATCTCTGCAATAACATCTCTGTCCAGGTTAGCTGCAGGAAATGAAGATAGAAAACAATGGAACCGGCCCCCTTTGACACCTCCACAAATCTGAACAAAACACTTCTCTATAAGGCAAAAAAAAAAAAAAAAAGTCTGTTTACGGTAACATAGGCCAAAAAAATAGGGTCGGTAGGTCGGGATTTATTTATTTATTTTTTTTTTTCTTCCAAAAAACCATATTGTTACGTTATTTTTTTATTTTATTTTATTTTTTTTCCCAAATGCCAAAAAAAAGTCTAGGGTCGCGCGAAAAAAATAGGGTCGGTCGGGTTACCGTAAACAGACTAGTTTTTTTTTTTGGCCTAAGGAGGTAGTCTTAAACTGGCGTTGAATTTACAGAGCTTATGAACAACAAATCTGAGAAAACAGGGTCTTGAAAGAGAGTGAGTCTTAAATTGGGGGTGGGGGGTAGTTGTCTTTAAGGGAGGTTCCACTGTACGGTGCTGCCACCCGCAGCCCTAAGGGTGTGTTTAAAGACACACAATACCGATGACACAAAAACAAGACGTCTCTGTCTTGTTGACCTTCTCTTTCCAGGTGAAATCTCTGACGTCAAAAGCCAAACAAAGTTTGAAAAGATGTCAAAACGTGAATAATGGCATCACGTAAACATTCTGTCACTTCTCCTGCATGTCTCCCGAGGAAGTGACAACGAATTTCTAGAACGAAGTTTGTCTCGGTGAATTGAACATACCCGCAGCAGTAGCCAATGACTGGTAAGGTGACCACTAGGCTGTGGGTGTCTGGGTATCATACATAACTACATGCAATGTGTGCAGGGGGCACGTGTGGCCGGGCGGGATGAAGTTACCCACAGACAAGCATTCCCGTGACGTGGGCTTCCTGGATAAATACGCTTTGGAACGCTGGGAGGTCGGTTTTCTGTCCTTGTAAAGAGATGTTACACTCATGACCCAAAACATGGAATTCGCTAATATTTTGCTAATATTTTGCTATGTTGAAACAAGTATGAATATTGATGCAAAATATTTACAAATGTTTTTTTTTTTTAGTGGTGTGAAGCGGTGTCATATCTGTTTAATTTTGGTTTGTATGAGTGTTTGGGTGCGTTATAATAATAATAATAACAGTTATTCCCAGTTGATGCGGTCCTTCAGTATTGCTGGTCTCCAGTTGTAACGATCCTTGGTGATATTAAAACAAGGCGCCCCAGGTGGAGAGTGGGACTATCCCAGTGCAACACATTTCCCACTACACATCTTTCCCGCAACGGTCCGTTTCATGTTGTTTGAACACAATCTCTGTGTCTGTGCAGTGCGTGCTACATTTCATGGTGGGATCATCGGAGGGGTCAGATGGGGTCAACCGTGACATCAGCGACGTTTTGATCAACAGCGGCCTGATGGCAAGGTAACGTCCAGTGTTTGGAAGCTCTGTTCCATGACAGTTATAGTGACTGAGGCTGAAGGAGATTTGCAGTTCATGGCCTGCCTGGAAGAGAATGAACAACGGTTGTCATGTATGTAGGATTTTGAGAATAATATGTAAGGTCATTATGAAGTAAACAGTGATGACAAATCATACTGACAAGTGACTTGAGTCTTTGAATTTTTTAAATATAATTGTGTGTTTTTTGTTGTTGGGGGGGTGAATATAAGGAGACTTGCATACCTTTTTATTAATACAAACCCAACAACATGGGATGTATTCCACCAAATATTTAATGTGATTCCATGGGGGGTGACACATTCCAGCATTTCAGAGGCAGGGTTCCAGTTGTTATTACTGTAGCAGCAGTTGTTCCGATAGCAACAGTAACCATGGGGATGCATTGTTGTAACAGAGAGGAGGGGGAGACGTTACCCAGCATCACACAGGAGGGCTTCCAGTTCCTGTTGATGGACACGTCGTCCCAGGTCTGGTACTTCCTCCTGCAGTACCTGGACAGCGTGCACAGCCGCGGCCTTGACCTTGTCAGCTGCCTCGCATTCCTCTTCCAGCTCAGCTTCTCCACACTCGGCAAGGTCAGGGTCAAAGGGGATATGGGAGAGTTACAGTGTTGTGGTCTGTATCTACTCATTTGAGGGTAGTCACTGAGATATTATGTAATCATCGGTTCAACTTTTGTTATTGTAAAACACAATTTCTCCTTGCTTCTGGTCGACATTTTAGCGCACAGAACTGCATGTCAGTCCTTGTAATTATGTGGAATGTTCCCCTGCAGGATTACTGTAATTGTGTGTTGTTTACCTGTTGGCTGTCGGGGAAGAAAAAAAAGATATTTGTAAACCAAGCATTACCTGCTTTTATTTTATTACATGCTTTTAGCAGCATTGTTGTTGTTGTTCTTCTGTTGCTGTTTATTGAACTGTATTGCCCGTTAAAGCAAGTTACCCAGGACATTAGATGACGTTCTTCAGGCAGCGAAAGGGTTAATGTAACAGTGTGATGTTTACCTGCAGGACTACTCCACCGAGGGGATGAGTGAGTCTCAGCTGCGATTCCTGCAACACCTGCGAGAGTTTGGTCTGGTCTACCAGCGCAAGGTCAGGGGGCAGACTGTTTGTGATGTATCTCGTGCCGTTGTGATGGATTGGCTTTATTCGGAATCAAAGGCAAAACGCCTGCACCCTCTCCTCTCCCCCCCCCCTCCCCCCTTCCACACACACACACACACACACACACACACACACACACACTAACACGCACACCACTCCCCGCCTTTCCAGTCTGAACGATCGTCCAGCTTCTCTCCTTTTGTAGTGTTGAGAGAGTTGCACATTTGAGTCTGTGTTTGGATGAGCAAAAATGAGAGAAGAAAATATTCTGTTCTTCACTACAAGCAAAGGAAGAGAATCTCGTTATATATGTCCATAACTCATTGCCACTGTTTACTCCTGTCAGAATCATCTAATTGTTTTTAATTCAAAATTTTATGTTGAGATATTGTTGGTGTGTTTGTGCACACAGGTGTGTGAGCGCCTGCCAATGTTGGTTGTGGGTTTGTAAGAACAGTTGTCAGCAAGCAAGGCATGGAAGTTTATGATAAATGTTAAGTTTTCAGCAAGGCGCCCATACAGGTTTCCCAAAATTTATGAGCTGAAGAAGTTTATGATTATGTTTCTAAAAAATAATGATAATATTTATGATAACTGTGTCATTTCAGCGCAAGTCTCAGCGTTACTACCCGACTCGTCTAGCAATCAACATTGCCACAGGGGTCAAGGCCGTGGCCTCCGACACTCACAGACCTGGCTTCATCGTCGTGGAAACCAACTACCGCATCTATGCTTACACAGGTAAAACATTTCTTGCGTTTGGGATTCCATCTGTGTTTGGGTGATTTTTGTTGTTGTTGCTGTTGTTAGATTCTTACTTTTTTCAACATTGTAGTTTAGAAAATGTGAGGTCTGTGTGAATGGCAATGTATATGTTTCAGAATACAGAATACAGAATACAGTATTTATTGAGCCAAGTGACATTAAAAAAACATTTAAAGCACAAGGAATTTAGCGTAGTGTTGGTCAAATCACGCACACACACACACACACCCACACACACACTGACACACACACACACACGCCCACACATTCACTGACATACACACCAACACACACACGCCCACACTACAGCAGTCACGATCACACCATCACACGCAGGGCAGACATGAGGTAAAACAAATGACAATCATCTATTAAAAGAAAAAGTACAAAGAGTGGTCTAAGATGCTGGTGGAAGGGTCTACACAGAATACAATTTTATAATCTAATGCATAGTTAGAACTAGCCCATCCCCTCCACCCACCCACTCATGAATGACTAAAATAATGCAGCTAAAAAATATAGAAAAAAATAAAAATCACACATCAAAGTCCCACTGTTGCTGTTGCTGTATGGTTTGTATATTCTGTGTGAATGGCAAAATATATGTTTTGTATGGTTTGTATATTCTGTGTGAGTGGCAAAGTATATGTTTTGTATGGTTTGTATATTCTGTGTGAATGGCAAAGTATATGTTTTGTATGGTTTGTATATTCTGTGTGAGTGGCAAAGTATATGTTTTGTATGGTTTGTATATTCTGTGTGAATGGCAAAGTATATGTTTTGTATGGTTTGTATATTCTGTGTGAATGGCAACGTATATGTTTTGTATGGTTTGTATATTCTGTGTGAATGGCAAAGTATATGTTTTTTATGGTTTGCATATTCTGTGTGAATGGCAAAGTATATGTTTTGTATGGTTTAAATATTCTGTTTACATCTTGGCTGTTACATTGTACATGTATTCCATTCTGTTTGATTTTCATTCTGTTCCAATCGTTTCAGATTCCCCGCTGCAGGTTGCGCTGATAGCCTTGTTCAGTGAAATGCTGTACAGGTACGTTTCTCATTCTACCAATCGATGCTTTGTCTGATTTTTGAATTGCCGAATCGGGTGCCGTCTGAAACAGTGACTTGCTTTGTGTGTCCTCACGAAGTGTTTATGCTCTCAAGTTGGTTGTAACAAAGTAAATCACACCACCCATTCATTACACCCCCGGTATAGGGGTGTGTATAGGTTTCACTCGATGTGTTTGTTTGTTTGTTTGTTTGTTTGTGTTCGCATATAGATCTCAAGAATGAACGGACCGATCGTCACCAAACTTGGTGAACAGGTTCTATACATTCCTGAGACGGTCCTTTCAAAAATTGGGACCAGTCAAACACACGGTTAGGGAGTTATTGGTGGATTAAGATTAAGAGTGACATATTAATGGTCAAAGGGAAATAACCTTCTCAGTTGGTGGCAGTGAGAATGGTTATTTCCCTTTGACCAACGGGGGTGTTTTTCCTACCTCGAAGGAATTTCTTGTTCATATATATTTTAATGCAGACACCTGTAATGATTTTTGTTAGTTGTTTTGCTATTACTGTTGCTGTTGTTGTGTGTTATTTATTATGACTCTTTGTGGAAAGCTTTTTAATCAGCCAGTTTTGAAGCAAAAAATGTGAATCCGCCCTGTGTGATGCTGTCTGGGTTCAGAGGATACCATGTTTCAAGGATCAATGGATCAATGGATCAACTAATTCAGAGAGAGTCAATCCGCCCTGTGTGATGCTGCCTGGGTTCAGAGGATAACATGTTTCAAGGATCAATGGATCAATGGATCAACTAATTCAGAGAGAGTCAATCCGCCCTGTGTGATGCTGCCTGGGTTCAGAGGATAACATGTTTCAAGGATCAATGGATCAATGGATCAACTAATTCAGAGAGAGTCAATCCGCCCTGTGTGATGCTGCCTGGGTTCAGAGGATAACATGTTTCAAGGATCAATGGATCAACTAATTCAGAGAGAGTCAATCCGCCCTGCATGACGCTGCCTGCATGGGTTCAGAGGATAAAATGTGTCAACTAATTCAGAGAGTGTCATGGAATGTGTTTAATGATGGAACTCTTTGTTCTTTTATTCTTCTGATTTTATTTGTATGTTATTTTCATTTATTTCTCTCTTCGTTAATTTATTTATTTTGTATTTTGCTACAGGTTCCCGAACATGGTGGTGGCGAATCTGACGCGGGACAGTGTGAGGGCGGCATTGGCACGAGGCATCACCGCAGAGCAGGTCTGTGATTGGCTGAAAATGCAGCAAACAAACAAGAAAACAAGAAAATGAATAATTTTTATTTAAGATCCATTGGTCACGATGCTTGTGAGTAGTTTAATTCCATTTTGATTTTATTCAACTTTTCATCAATAGTTAACCTATCTTGTTATTATGTGTGTTTAATTCGTCTAATTGTGTTTAGGTTTGTGAGGGAAGGAAGGGGGCTTGATAGAGAGAGGGGGAGAAATTGATTGTGTTTGTTTAATTCGTCTAATTGTGTTCAAGTTTGTCAGGGAAGGAAGGGGGCTTGATAGAGAGAGAGGGGGAGAAATTGATTGTGTGTGTTTAATTCGTCTAATTGTGTTCAAGTTTGTCAGGGAAGGAAGGGGGCTTGATAGAGAGAGAGGGGGAGAAATTGATTGTGTGTGTTTAATTCGTCTAATTGTGTTTAAGTTTGTCAGGGAAGGAAGGGTGCTTGATAGAGAGAGAGGGGGAGAAATTGATTGTGTGTGTGTTTTGTGTGCAAGAACAGATTCCAACTTAGCTGTTAAATGTTTTGTATGAAGTAAATTGACAGTGTGCTCCTTTCTCGACAGATTCTGAACTACCTTCGCTCGCACGCTCACCCAGAGATGCTGCAAAAGGTCGGTGTTACAAGTCCCTCATGTAATTCTCCCTCCCTTTTAAGACCCCGTTTTCTCAGATAGTCTGTTTATAACCTGTTTAAATGTAGCACCATTTGAAGGATCCCTCAGGGCGGGGATGTAGCTCAGTCGGCAGCGCGCTGGATTTGTATCCAGTTGGCCGCTGTCAGCGTGAGTTCGTCCCCACGTTCGGCGAGAGATTTATTTCTCAGAGTCAACTTTGTGTGCAGACTCTTTTCGGTGTCCGAACACCCCCGTGTGTACACACAAGCACAAGACCACGTGCGCACGAAAAAGATCCTGTAATCCATGTCAGAGTTCGGTGGGTTATAGAAACACGAAAATACCCAGCATGCTTCCTGCAAAAACGGCGTATGGCTGCCTAAATGGCGGGGTAAAAAACGGTCATACACGTAAAATTCCACTCGTGCAGAAAAACACGAGTGTACGTGGGAGTTTCAGCCCACGAACGCAGAAGAAGAAGAAGGGTCCCTCCTTTTAAGATCTGATTTTCTCAGATTTGTGGAGGTCTTGAAGGGGGTTCCACTGTATTTCAGTTTATAAACCCAATGCCCCCTGAACCGCCCGGCATGGCCCGCTAAACACTAGCTCACCTACTTTCACTTTCGCTTTGAGCCTTACCCATAAGGCCTTGCGACCGGATGTGATCAATGCACTTCCTTCCGGCTGCTTCATTCTAGCGTTTGCAGAGTTTGAATCGATGCGATAGTGTGTTAGCTGTGAATTTTCAAAGTTTGAGATTTTTTTTTCTGACAAAATGGCGTTGAACGAAGGTTTGGAAGTATGGTGTTCGATCATGGGGAACTCAGATGACGATTCTGACACGCCTTTCGAAGGTTTTCTACTTGAAGAGGTGAAAGGGGATGAGTCTTGACATCGATCTGGGTGTTGTTATTCGACAACAGGACTTTCGGGAGGATTTTTCTGGGAGTTGTCAACATATATTGGTGTAAATGAGGACTGAAGGCTGACACGTTGGACGTTTTTGAAGAACACTTGCTGGATTTTTTTTTAAACAACATTTATTACATTGGAAGTGGACAGAACATACTTGCATATGAAACTATAGTGTATTCTCAAGTTATTCTGCCATCTTCTATATAAATGTGAGTACTCTATGATTTTATATGAATTGTTTTGTTTTGTATGTGTGCATGTTGTGCGGAGTAGTTTCCCTTTGCTCAGGATTAAGAAGGCTGCCTGCCATTTTTTTGTCAGGGGGCATTGGGTTTTAATGGTAGCTTTGCTATGGATAAGAATGGCATTATGATATCGATACTGATGTATATTGTGACAATGAATGAATACACTGATAAACAATGTGGTGATTTTGATGATCATAATCAAAAAACAAGAAAGGGAGGTTGTTGGAACGTTTGTTATTGACAGAACAATACATTCACACATATTTGTTTTTTGATTCTGAATTTTGGAACGTTGGCAGTCTCTTTGTTTTTGGATTTGATGATCACAGTTTTGTTTTTCAAGGGAGATGTCAGTTAGTTGCTCAAGTTCACTGTTCCATTGGTTTGTCTGTCCACATTTTTCCAAGGGGCAGGAACTCTTGTACAAGCCATAAAAAAACCGACAGAATGATTGTTGGAATGTGTCTCTAACAAGACATCTAATTTCTTCTCTCCCCCCTGTCTGAACACCGGTCATTTAACCAATGGTTTGACAGTGACATGATTACAATTATGGAAGAACTTATCTACCCCCCCTGCAATTCACGTCATTTAACCAATGGTTTGACAGTGACATGATGATGATTCAAGGAAAACTCCCCATCCCCCAGACTCCCGTCATTTTATTTTACCCATGATTTGATGGTGAAATGATATCAATTACAAGAAATGTGGGCAGTTTACCCCGTCATTGAACCAAATGATTTCACAGTGAAATGATAACAATGACAAGAAATGTGGGCAGTTTACCCCGTCATTGAACCAAATGATTTCACAGTGAAATGATAACAATGACAAGAAATGTGGGCAGTTTACCCCGTCATTGAACCAAATGATTTCACAGTGGAATGATAACAATGACAAGAAATGTGGGCAGTTTACCCCGTCATTGAACCAAATGATTTCACAGTGAAATGATAACAATGACAAGAAATGTGGGCAGTTTACCCCGTCATTGAACCAAATGATTTCACAGTGAAATGATAACAATGACAAGAAATGTGGGCAGTTTACCCCGTCATTTAACCAAATGATTTCACAGTGAAATGATAACAATGACAAGAAATGTGGGCAGTTTACCCCGTCATTGAACCAAATGATTTCACAGTGAAATGATAACAATGACAAGAAATGTGGGCAGTTTACCCCATCATTGAACCAAATGATTTCATAGTGAAATGATTATAATTACAAGAGATTGTTTCTCCCTTCCCCAGAATCCGGTCGTTCCACCGACGATGACGGATCAGATCCGATTGTGGGAGCTGGAGCGCGACCGCCTGACCTTCACGGACGGCGTCCTCTACAACCAGTTCCTGTCGCAGACCGACTTTGAGATGCTGCGGGACTACGCCAAGGTGAGAACCACACCTGTTTGACGCTGACTGTGTTGGGAGATACACCTGTTTGATGCTCACTGGGTGGGAGATACCCGCCAACGTAGCTAGCGGGTATGGACTTGCGATCCTAGGGTCACAGGTTGGAATCTGGGCCGGGACGGACACGGGTCAACTTTATGTGCAGACTCAGAGACAGTATCCATGTTCCACCCGCGTGTCACTACATAGCCACATAAGACCTCGGTCATTCTGACATAAGTGCAGGTGGTTGATTGGTCCTGGGTACGCAGATACGTGGGTAGCGCAACTGTTGCTGCTAGCTTTCCACTGGGAAGAAGCGACCCAAATGTCCCAGCGATGGGACAGTAAAGTTATGAAAATGAAAAAATGAAAATGAACTACCTCCCCAGAGCTGCCAACTGTTATGCTTTTAATGTAGCATGCTGCCGTATCCCAGAAATTGCCACGCTGTTATGCCGAGCTTTATATTGCTGTGCTCAAACAATCAATCAGAAGCATACAACAGTTTTCCCTTTCTTGTGCGTCATGGTGAGTCATGGTACACCAGTGTTAGTCATGGTACACCAGTGTTAGTCATGGTACACCAGTGTTAGTCATGATACACCAGTGTTAGTCATGGTACACCTGTGTGAGTCATGGTACACCAGTGTTAGTCATGATACACCAGTGTTAGTCATGGTACACCAGTGTTAGTCATGGTACACCAGTGTTAGTCATGGTACACCAGTGTTAGTCATGGTACACCAGTGTTAGTCATGGTACACCAGTGTTAGTCATGGTACACCAGTGTTAGTCATGGTACACCAGTGTTAGTCATGGTACACCAGTGTTAGTCATGGTACACCAGTGTTAGTCATGGTACACCTGTGTTAGTCATGGTACACCAGTGTTAGTCATGGTACACCTGTGTTAGTCATGGTACACCAGTGTTAGTCATGGTACACCTGTGTTAGTCATGATACACCAGTGTTAGTCATGGTACACCTGTGTGAGTCATGGTACACCAGTGTTAGTCATGGTACACCAGTGTTAGTCATGGTACACCAGTGTTAGTCATGGTACACCAGTGTTAGTCATGGTACACCAGTGTTAGTCATGGTACACCAGTGTTAGTCATGGTACACCAGTGTTAGTCATGGTACACCAGTGTTAGTCATGGTACACCAGTGTTAGTCATGGTACACCTGTGTTAGTCATGGTACACCAGTGTTAGTCATGGTACACCTGTGTTAGTCATGGTACACCAGTGTTAGTCATGGTACACCTGTGTTAGTCATGGTACACCAGTGTTAGTCATGGTACACCAGTGTTAGTCATGGTACACCAGTGTTAGTCATGGTACACCAGTGTTAGTCATGGTACACCAGTGTTAGTCATGGTACACCAGTGTTAGTCCGAATAAAAGCAAGGATATTCGCTCTTTCACAACCCATTTGAAGACCCGTTATGCTCAGGATGTTGAGGTCTCAAAAGGGGGGTTCCGCTCTAATGAACATGTCGATTCAAGAGCATAATGTGAATGTTGCCACGCCCGACGTTGCAGGAGATGGACGTGTGGGTGTGGGAGGTACCAGAGAAACGTGTGATGGTGTTCATGTGAATGTTGACACAATGTTACAGGAGATGGACGTGTGGCAGTTACCAGAGAAACGTGTGATGGTGTTCATGTGAATGTTGACACAATGTTACAGGAGATGGACGTGTTGGTGTGGGAGTTACCAGAGAAACGTGTGATGGTGTTCATGTGAATGTTGACACAATGTTACAGGAGATGGACATGTGGGTGTGGGAGGTACCAGAGAAACGTGTGATGGTGGTCATGTGAATGTTGACACAATGTTACAGGAGATGGACATGTGGGTGTGGGAGGTACCAGAGAAACGTGTGATGGTGTTCCTGTGAATGTTGACACAATGTTACAGGAGATGGACATGTGGGTGTGGGAGGTACCAGAGAAACGTGTGATGGTGGTCATGTGAATGTTGACACAATGTTACAGGAGATGGATGTGTGGCAGTTACCAGAGAAACGTGTGATGGTGTTCATGTGAATGTTGACACAATGTTACAGGAGATGGACGTGTGGGTGTGGCAGTTACCAGAGAAACGTGTGATGGTGTTCATGTGAATGTTGACACAATGTTACAGGAGATGGACGTGTGGCAGTTACCAGAGAAACGTGTGATGGTGTTCATGTGAATGTTGACACAATGTTACAGGAGATGGACGTGTGGGTGTGGGAGGTACCAGAGAAACGTGTGATGGTGTTCATGTGAATGTTGACACAATGTTACAGGAGATGGACGTGTGGCAGTTACCAGAGAAACGTGTGATGGTGTTCATGTGAATGTTGACACAATGTTACAGGAGATGGACGTGTGGCAGTTACCAGAGAAACGTGTGATGGTGTTCATGTGAATGTTGACACAATGTTACAGGAGATGGATGTGTTGGTGTGGGAGGTACCAGAGAAACGTGTGATGGTGTTCATGTGAATGTTGACACAATGTTACAGGAGATGGACGTGTGGGTGTGGGAGGTACCAGAGAAACGTGTGATGGTGTTCATGTGAATGTTGACACAATGTTACAGGAGATGGACGTGTGGGTGTGGGAGTTACCAGAGAAACGTGTGATGGTGTTCATGTGAATGTTGACACAATGTTACAGGAGATGGACGTGTGGGTGTGGCAGTTACCAGAGAAACGTGTGATGGTGTTCATGTGAATGTTGACACAATGTTACAGGAGATGGACGTGTGGCAGTTACCAGAGAAACGTGTGATGGTGTTCATGTGAATGTTGACACAATTTTACAGGAGATGGACGTGTGGGTGTGGCAGTTACCAGAGAAACGTGTGATGGTGTTCATGTGAATGTTGACACAATGTTACAGGAGATGGACGTGTGGGTGTGGGAGTTACCAGAGAAACGTGTGATGGTGTTCATGTGAATGTTGACACAATGTTACAGGAGATGGACGTGTTGGTGTGGGAGTTACCAGAGAAACGTGTGATGGTCGTAACCAAGGACGGACACGACGCCGTCAAGCGATTCTGGAAAAGACAGCGCCAGACGTGACCTGTTTGAAGTTGTTCTGTTTGTGTGTGTGTATAAGTTTGGGTGTATAAGTGTGGGTGTATAAGCGTGGGTATAAGTGTGGGTGGGTGTATAAGCGTGGGTATAAGTGTGGGTGTGTTTAAGTGTGGGTGGGTGTATAAGTGTGGGTGTAAGTGTGGGTGAGTGTATAAGTGTGGGTGTGCGTTTGAGTGGGTGAAGAAAAAAGACAGAAAGAAAGCAGTTTGTGGTGCATGTTATAATGTTTCCTTGTAGTAAATATCAAGTTTGAACTTTCCACTGAATCTTTGTTTTTCTTAATGGTTGTTGTGCAGCCAAATGGCACACACACACACACACACACACACACACACACACACACACACACACTCTCACACGCATGGATGCAAGCACACACACACACACAGAATGAGTATGTCTGACATTGTCTTATTCCTTTTTCAACATGTTACACATTTTCCTGTACAAGTTGATTAGTCGTTGAGAAAGGCCGTCATATCAAATCCAAACATCTAATAATACATGTACATTACATCCTAACTTGACATTACATCCCTTCTAATTTTACAATATACAATTGTTATGAGCAGTCCATGGTATATATGCCACAATATGTTGTGTTAATTGCAACTTGTACACACATTACATGTAATTTTCATTGTGAGGCTCTTGAGGGTTTGCCTCGTGTCAGAATATGAACATAAGTCAACTTGGCCGCTGGTAAGACGTAATGCGTCGTCACACGTCCTTCACTTTCTGTACATGCTCTCTGTCACATACATCAACATACAAGTGTCATGTATGCATTCTAATGTATGCATACACGCATATATAGGATTATTTTTTGCACACACACACAAACACACATAGTATTTGATGTTTTGCTACAGATCATTGTCTCCCACACACACACTGAATCTTTGTCAATATCCCATTTGTGGTATAATGGAACCTGCCCTTGCGACTATCTCTTTGCTACGACCACCAGCCCATTACGACCGCGTCAAAGGATCCCTGATACGGTTCTGTCCTATATATAATTCACCTTTCCATAATGACCACCTGTTTTCTGGTTGGTCCCTCGGTGGGCTGTTATAGAAAGGTTTAACTGTACATGTGCCAAGATAAAGAGCCTCCCTGTTATAGAAAGGTTTGACTGTACATGTGCCAAGATAAAGAGCCACCCTGTTATAGAAAGGTTTGACTGTACATGTGCCAAGATAAAGAGCCACCCTGTTATAGAAAGGTTTGACTGTACATGTGCCAAGATAAAGAGCCTCCCTGTTATAGAAAGGTTTGACTGTACATGTACCAAGATAAAGAGCCACCCTGTTATAGAAAGGTTTGACTGTACATGTGCCAAGATAAAGAGCCACCCTGTTATAGAAAGGTTTGACTGTACATGTGCCAAGATAAAGAGCCTCCCTGTTATAGAAAGGTTTGACTGTACATGTGCCAAGATAAAGAGCCACCCTGTTATAGAAAGGTTTGACTGTACATGTGCCAAGATAAAGAGCCACCCTGTTATAGAAAGGTTTGACTGTACATGTACCAAGATAAAGAGCCACCCTGTTATAGAAAGGTTTGACTGTACATGTGCCAAGATAAAGAGCCACCCTGTTATAGAAAGGTTTGACTGTACATGTGCCAAGATAAAGAGCCACCCTGTTATAGAAAGGTTTGACTGTACATGTGCCAAGATAAAGAGCCACCCTGTTATAGAAAGGTTTAACTGTACATGTGCCAAGATAAAGAGCCTCCCTGTTATAGAAAGGTTTGACTGTACATGTGCCAAGATAAAGAGCCACCCTGTTATAGAAAGGTTTGACTGTACATGTACCAAGATAAAGAGCCACCCTGTTATAGAAAGGTTTGACTGTACATGTGCCAAGATAAAGAGCCACCCTGTTATAGAAAGGTTTGACTGTACATGTGCCAAGATAAAGAGCCACCCTGTTATAGAAAGGTTTGACTGTACATGTACCAAGATAAAGAGCCACTCTGTTATAGAAAGGTTTGACTGTACATGTGCCAAGATAAAGAGCCACCCTGTTATAGAAAGGTTTGACTGTACATGTGCCAAGATAAAGAGCCACCCTGTTATAGAAAGGTTTGACTGTACATGTGCCAAGATAAAGAGCCACCCTGTTATAGAAAGGTTTAACTGTACATGTGCCAAGATAAAGAGCCTCCCTGCCATTTGTTTGAGAATGAGACCTGGGCTCAATGACACTCTTCTTCTTCTTCTGCGTTCATGGGCTGAAACTCCCACGTACACGCATGGTTTTTACACTCGGACCATTTACCACAGTCCTCGACATATCCCACAGCCTGCCTGTTGGTTCTGTGGTATGTGACACGACCCAATAGACTGTTATGACACGTATAGACACACACTGGCTGTGACACACCGTGTAACATAGACTGCCTTTTGGTTTTTATGACACATGACAAAGCATGTACTATGACACATATAGATACACATTGGTTGGGGAAATAACTCTTACGGTAGCCTGCTTTTTGTTTGTTTATGACATGACAAAGCATGTACTGTGACACATATAGATACACATTGGTTGGGGAAATAACTCTCACGGTAGCCTGCTGGTTTTTGGCTCACGTAAGTGTATGTATACAGCCTATGCGATGCTAAACTTTGTCTGTCTGTGTGTGTGTGTATGTGATAGAAACTTTAACATTTGACTAAACACCGAAATACTAATTTTACCTGGTTATTATCCAAGCAACAGCTTCAAAATATTGAAGCAATGATCAACATTTCGTCGGCACGTATGTAGTTAAAGTGTGTATCCAAAGAAAACGGGTGGTGGGGGGTTTTGGGGGGGTAAAAACAGCTGACTGGTTTGTGTCGTGTGTGGTATGTAGACCAGGTCAGGGGTCAAGGTTAGGTCAGATCGCGTGAAGGATTGTGGTATAGATACAGTTATCACCGAGCTGCAGTTCGCCGATTCGGAGAAGACGACTCATGATTTCACATTGTTCGGTTTCGTAGCTCCAGAAAAATAGATAAAGAAGATACCAAAGGAGATTTCCTACAGGTTAATCTGCACAGCGTGTTTCCAGTGTCTGCGCGAGGAAGCGCTGTCGAAAGCGCAGTGTCGATCTGGCCATCTGGCAGTCGTGTCCCCGTAAGTACTAAAAAGTAGGCTACAGACAGACAGATCTAGATCTAGTGTCTCGCACTCTTGCACCGTATCACTTATGCTTACTGTTTCTTTCTTTCTTTATTTGGTGTTTAACGTCGTTTTCAACCGTTCAAGGTTATATCGCGACGGTATGCTTACTGTGTGTGTGTATGTGTGACGGAGTGATTGAGTTTGTGTTACTGTTCGTCGATTTCTTACGTGAGCCGTGAAGGCTTCGCCTCTTGTTTTTTATGACACATGACAAAGCATGTACTGTGACACATTTAGATACACATTGGTTGGGGAAATAACTCTTACGGTAGCCTGCTTTTTGTTTGTTTGTTTGCTTAACGCCCAGCCGACGACGAAGGGCCATATCAGGGCGGTGCTGCTTTGACATATAACGTGCGCCACACACAAGACAGAAGTCACAGCACAGACTTCATGTCTCACCCAGTCACATTATTCTGACACCGGACCAACCAGTCCTAGCACTAACCCCATAATGCCAGACACTAGATTGCCAATTTTAAAGTCTTAGGTATGACCCGGCCGGGGTTCGAACCCACGACCTCCTGATCACGGGGCGGACGCCTTACCACTAGGCCAACCGTGCCGGTAGCCTGCTTTTTGTTTTTTTATGACACATGACGAAGCATGTAATGTGACACATATAGATACACATTGGTTGGGGAAGTAGCCTGCCTTTGGTTTGGCATGTCTGCTTTTTCGAGAAAAGACGCAGCTAGACTCAACCCGAGTCAGTAAGGTTTGTTGCATTCATGCACATCAGGTATGATGATTTCAATCAAATCTCACATCTCTCTTCACATCAATCACATCTCACATCTCTCTTCACATCAATCACATCTCTCTTCACATCAATCAAATCTCACATCTCTCTTCACATCAATCACATCTCTCTTCACATCAATCACATCTCACATCTCTCTTCACATCAATCACATCTCACATCTCTCTTCACATCAATCAAATCTCACATCTCTCTTCACATCAATCAAATCTCGCATCGCTTCGAGACAAAATACACCTGCACTTGACATATGACTTGTTAACGTCACATTCAAATCAGCTACTTTAGTTTCAAAATCTCACATCACGTGGATAATATATACTATTCAGATCTGCTTACCCCCAGCACTTGACAAGAGTAATGGTCAAGTAAACAAATAGTAATCTGATGGCCAAAATAGTAACCCAGTTGTTACAGACGCCAACATTAGCAACACAAAACAAATTTGAAGCACATTTGAAAATCGTAGTCTGGACTCAAATGGAGTATTTTTCCCCCCAAAAGCCTAAAAAATATTAATAAATTACTCCTAAATAGTAAGGGTAAACAGGTCTGACTATTTCAACTGGGCTTCACACAAATGATAAAATATATCACATTCACGACACGACAATGACACTTTCAATCTTGTAAATCTCACATCACTTGGATACAAGGCACTGCTAGACTTGACGTCACATGTATTGGCCAGATTCAAACACATCTGCAGTTACAGCAATTTCAATCCAAATCTCTCATGACTTAATTGTAGACAACACTGAGCTGGGCTTGAAGTGAATCACAAGATAGGTCACATTCTCAAAACGTGAGTCACGCTACTTTCAATCAAAATCTCACATCGCTCAGAGACCACATAGAAAAGGAGGCGACATGAATTGAGGGGACGTTTTTAGCTCCATGAAATACCAGTCAGACCTGTTTCACGCTCAGGTCATGTCTTTACATGAATCAACACGTGACAGACCCGTCATACCTCTTTCAAACCATGACACACAGTTCATGACTTTACATGAATCAACACGTGACAGACCCGCCATACCTCTTTCAAATCATGACACACAGTTCCTGTCTTTCACATGAATCAACAAGATACCTCACGAAGCCTAATGCAGGTAACACCTCCGTTGCACCATTTCCAGAACTCTGACGTGTTCCTTGAAGCACACCATGACCGCTGACATAGGCTGGTGAAATGTGCATGGCATAGCGCCCAATCGACCAATTCCGAAAATAACTGTCGGGTTTGTATGGGTTGTGAAAGAGTGAATGCCCTTGCTTTTACTGGGACAAACAATTTAGGAGCCAATCGCAAGCGAGGGGTGTGTCGGAAACACGTGGACAAGGAGCACGTGTGGATTTATTTGTCCCACTAAAAGCAAGGGTATTCACTCTTTCACAACCCACACAAACCCGACAGAGTTATTTGCGAACATTGTCTTTTAACCCTGTGGAAGTGACGTCACATACCGAGAGAAGAGCGACTGTTTGAGATTCACTCAGTGGGACCGTGAATCTCACACAGGGCTAAACAGTGTGCTTGCCGTGAGCACATTATCACCTCCAGAGAGTTTCAGCCTGCCTCCTGTGTGTATTTAGACCAGCAGGCTTTCAGTGAGCGTGAGACCATATCAAGCGTGCACTAGACCATTTGAGATGCACGGTCTCCAGACGACATCAGACCACCTCGAGAATCTTGACGGTGCCCTGACTGTTGGCTGCGACCACCACCCTGGATCCCTGCAACACAGACAACGTCACACATCTTACACTGGAACACATTACAATACAACACAGACAAAATCACACATCTTACACTGGAACACATTACAACACAGACAACATCACACATCTTAAACTGGAACACATTACAAACACAGACATCACACATCTTACACTGGAACACATTACAACACAGACAACATCACACATCTTACACTGGAACACATTACAACACGGACAACATCACACATCTTACACTGGAACACATTACAACACGGACAACATCACACATCTTACACTGGAACACATTACAACACAGACAAAATCACACATCTTACACTGGAACACATTACAACACAGACAACATCACACATCTTACACTGGAACACATTACAAACACAGACAACATCACACATCTTACACTGGAACACATTACAACACAGACAACATCACACATCTTACACTGGAACACATTACAACACAGACAAAATCACACATCTTAAACTGGAACCCATTTTTAAGACATCAGAAACATCTTCAAAACATTGAGTCTTGAGATGTGGGGAGTCTTACAAATTGGGGGTAAATTTGCAGAAGTTATAAAATGAAGATCTGAGAAGCGAGTTTACACATGGGGGAAATCTTAAATTGGGGGGAAGGGGTGTGTGTCTAAAAAGGGGAGGGGGGGGGGGGGAGGTTAAGTTCTACTGTTTCACACTTTGACTTTCCCTCTGCTGATGATCAGCTGCAACACAACAATACCAACCGCACCATCAAAGCGCAGAAGAAACCAAAACAAAACAACACCATTCGCCCTATGATTTCTCACAGGACACAAAACAACACCATTCGCCCTATGATTTCTCACAGGACACAAAACAACACCATTCGCCCTATGATTTCTCACAGGACACAAAACAACACCATTCGCCCTATCATTTCTCACAGGACACAAAACAACACCATTCGCCCTATGATTTCTCACAGGACACAAAACAACACCATTCGCCCTATGATTTCTCACAGGACACAAAACAATATTTCCCCAGAAAGTGTGTAACAGAGGAAGAGTGTTGTATGTCTCACAGTGTCTTTTTGGCTCACGTAAGTGTAGCCTATGCGATCGTAACTTTGTCTGTCTGTGCGTGTGTGTGTGTGTGCGTGTGTGCGTGTGTATGTCTGTGGTAGAAACTTTAACATTTCGTCATTTGAAGACGTCACATTATGACGTAAGAGGGTTAGACGTCACGCGAAGGAATTACTGAAAGTCTCGGTCATTGTTATTTTGAGCGGGCCGAGACTAGTTGGCAGTCGTGTCCCTGTAAGTAGGCTACATGCAGACAGACAGATCTAGATCTAGTGTCTCGCTTTCTTGCACAGTGTCACCTATGCTTACTGTGTGTGTGTGTGTGTATGTGTGACAGAGTGATTGAGTTTGTGTTACTGTTTGTCGATTTCTTACGTGAGCCTTGAAGGCTTCGCCTCTTGTTTAGAGTGTTCTGATCTGTGCACTTGATAGTGTGTGTGAGTGTGTGCTAGCATGTATGCCTATGTCTGCCAGTTTGTTTATTTTTCAATCAGAAAGATCCGAAACAAATAATTGTACTGCAGCACCAAACCATTTGAATGATTCAATCAAGCCATAACAATGATATCAAATGCCAATAAGATGCAGAATGCAAAGTCAACACGCAGAGTAAGCAAAGTGTGTGAATTAACTCACTGGTTTCCAGGTGACGGCGCTGACAAACTCGTTGGAATCATCGTCCTTCCTCTCCTTCTCCTGAAACACACACCGCTACACCATGCACACTTTACCACACAATTATAATAATCATAGTCATGATAATACACTTACAATGTTATATTCTGAATTGCACCCCTTGCTAGAGTTGAGGCTGATTTACAATTACAGTCAAGCCCGCCTTGGCGACCATCTTTGGCTATCGACCAATTGACCATCTTTGGCTATCGACCAATCGACCATCTTTGGCTATCGACCAATCGACCATCTTTGGCTATCGACCAATCGACCATCTTTGGCTATCGACCAATCGACCATCTTTGGCTATCGACCAATCGACCATCTTTGGCTATCGACCAATCGACCATCTTTGGCTATCGACCATCTTTGGCTATCGACCAATCGACCATCTTTGGCTATCGACCAATCGACCATCTTTGGCTATCGACCAATCGACCACCTGCCCACCAAGACCACACCCCACATACCAAGTTTTGGTCTTTTTTGGACTTTATTTGTCAAGGTCCATGTCAGGCTTTTGAATCATTACTTTGAGAGTGACCCTTTACTAAAATTACCAATGCTGAAACATGGCACAAATCCAGTAGAAATGGTAACACAGGTGTGTTCTAGGTGTTTCAATGTGTAGTGGGTGTTTCAATGTGTAGTGGGTGTTTCAATGTGTAGTGGGTGTTTCAATGTGTAGTGGGTGTTTCAATGTGTAGTGGGTGTTTCAATGTGTAGTGGGTGTTTCAATGTGTAGTGGGTGTTTCAATGTGTAGTGGGTGTTTCAAGCATCTGCATTTGGGAGCTCCAGCCTTCCACAGTGGCCGCTCTGGGGGGATACGGGTTCAACATCCCGGGATAAAACCTTTGTGTACGGTAGTGCTTGTCACATATTTCTTGTACATCCACACACCTGGTAATTAATGTGTCGTGAAAACAAAGACTCACCAGAACGCTACGCACGGTGTCAAACTTGTAGGTCATTAGCTGTTTGGGCAAACCCTTGTAGTACATGTAGAGCGAGTTGTTCTCGCTCCCTGCAACATGAAACTCTCCATTGTCACCACAAAGCATACACTGGCATGGGGAAATCAAAGCTCAAAAGACAATCATTATGCATGAATGTTGAAGGCTGTGGCTAACAAGTCATTGTCAGTAATAATGATCACACATGAATGTTGGAAGGCTGTGGCTAACAAGTCATTGTCAGTAATAATGATCACACATGAATGTTGAAGGCTGTGGCTAACAAGTCATTGTCAGTAATAATGATCACACATGAATGTTGAAGGCTGTGGCTAACAAGTCATTGTCAGTAATAATGATCACACATGAATGTTGAAGGCTGTGGCTAACAAGTCATTGTCAGTAATAATGATCACACATGAATGTTGAAGGCTGTGGCTAACAAGTCATTGTCAGTAATAATGATCACACAATCATGAATGTTGAAGGCTGTGGCTAACAAGTCATTGTCAGTAATAATGATCACACATGAATGTTGAAGGCTGTGGCTAACAAGTCATTGTCAGTAATAATGATCACACATGAATGTTGAAGGCTGTGGCTAACAAGTCATTGTCAGTAATAATGATCACACATGAATGTTGAAGGCTGTGGCTAACAAGTCATTGTCAGTAATAATGATCACACATGAATGTTGAAGGCTGTGGCTAACAAGTCATTGTCAGTAATAATGATCACACATGAATGTTGAAGGCTGTGGCTAACAAGTCATTGTCAGTAATAATGATCACACATAAACCTGTGCACATTTACAGCACCAACAAATGGATACTAGTCACTTTATACACTTTAAACAGCCTATATACATAAATAAATGCAATATTTTCAACAAACTCTCCAAACCCAGTCGATACTCATAGCTAGAGCAAACGATCCATGTACTCCCCTTCCAAGTTAAATTTGGTAAGGGTCATATAGTTTTCATCATGCATGGTGGTCATCCAGGTTCTAGCTTCAAAATAATTCGTGAAAATCTCAACAAGTTGTTCATCTACAGATGGCAACCATCTGCTGCTCGGCCTTTCAGACTGCCTGAATATCGTTGAGTTTGTTCCATAACTTAAGTGATGCCATGTGGTGCCGAACATTTGTTCCCATGTATATGCACAATAGAAGTGGACATTTTAAGTTATCCTATCCCATCCCATCTCATCTCATCATATCGTATCGCTCAGGCAAAAAGGGTCAACAAAGCGACCACAGCTTGGGGTCCCTGACTCACCACACAGGACATAGTCACCATCCGTGGCCAGCCCCACAAAGTTTTTCTCGTTGATGTGACCGGTGAAGGTGTTGATGGCGTTGGGGCGACTTAGACTCCACAGTTTGAGCTGGCTGTCTGTTGACCTGGAACAAAAGACATCTGTTTAACGTCAATTTCTCTCTGACATTTCAGAGTAAGAAAGGCATCCACTGATACACTGATACAGTGATACAGTGATACAGTGATACAGTGATACAGTGATACAGTGATACACTGAAACAGTGGCACCCCCTTTTTAAGACCAGATTTTCCCCCAGATTTTTCTGTTCACAAGCTGTGTAAATTTACCTCCATTTCAAGACTCCCTCCTTTTTGAGACCTATTTTTTTCAGATTTGTGGAGGTCTTGAAAAGTGGTAGTTTCACTGTATTAGCTCCTGCTTAAAAAGCAAAAGTGAACACAAAAGATGAACAAATACCAAAGGGTTGCCACAAAAAAGTGAAGACTCATATGAATATCAGGAACCCCACCTCCTTGCACCCCCAAAGACAAAATGTGGCAGACTAGGACAGCATCTTTGTAAACCTCCTATAAATCCAGCATCAGTGTCAGAGGAGATCCTGTGATTGATCTAGCTTCCCATGAAGTGGTGACCCCATTGTGCTTTTTACACAGACTCTGATTGGCTGAAGACAGACTATATCCTTCAAAAGATTGGTCACATCTTACCAGACGATGTTCGTAAATAAGTACGATTTGTATGGTTGTGAAAGAGTGATTACTCTTGTTGCTTCTATTGAGGCAAGCTTTCCCACATGATATCACAGGCCAGTCACTGGCAAGGGGTGTGTCTGAAACACATGATATCACAGGCCAGTCACTGGCGAGGGGTGTGTCTGAAACACATGATATCACAGGCCAGTCAGTAGGGAGGGGTGTGTCTGAAACACATGATATCATAGGCCAGTCACTGGCGAGGGGTGTGTCTGAAACACATGATATCATAGGCCAGTCCCTAGCGAGGGGTGTTTCTGAAACACGTGATATCATAGGCCAGTCACTGGCGAGGGGTGTGGCTGAAACACATGATATCACAGGCCAGTCACTGGCGAGGGGTGTGTCTGAAACACATGATATCACAGGCCAGTCACTGGCGAGGGGTGTGGCTGAAACACATATCACAGGCCAGTCACTGGCGAGGGGTGTGTCTGAAACACATGACATCACAGGCCAGTCACTGGCGAGGGGTGTGTCTGAAACACATGACATCACAGGCCAGTCACTAGCGAGGGGTGTGTCTGAAACACATGATATCACAGGCCAGTCACTAGCGAGGGGTGTGTCTGAAACACATGACATCACAGGCCAGTCCCTGGCGAGGGGTGTGTCTGAAACACATGATATCACAGGCCAGTCACTGGCAAGGGGTGTGTCTGAAACACATGACATCACAGGCCAGTCACTGGCAAGGGGTGTGTCTGAAACACAGGGACAAAGAGCAAGTGTGGAAAGCTTGCATCAATAAAAGCGAGAGTATTCTCTCTTTCACAGCCCATACAAACCTGACAGAGTTATTTCCCAGCATCGTCTCTAAAGACGTAACCAATCTCTCTTTCACAGCCCATACAAACCTGACAGAGTTATTTCCCAGCATCGTCTCTAAAGATGTAACCAATCTCTTGAAGGACAGTTCGTTACAGCCAATCAAAGTCCACAAAAAACACACATGAGGGTCATCCCTTCAGCACAAGCTGGATCACAGGGTCTACTCTCACAAAGACGCTGGATTTGTCAAAGATAGAGAGGAAAATCAACCCTAGTCAGCCACATTCTGCCTATCCAGGTTCAAGGAGTGTGTTT
This sequence comes from Littorina saxatilis, assembly GCF_037325665.1. Taxonomy (NCBI): domain Eukaryota; kingdom Metazoa; phylum Mollusca; class Gastropoda; order Littorinimorpha; family Littorinidae; genus Littorina; species Littorina saxatilis. Next base: position 3,271,387 of record NC_090259.1, on the reverse strand, counting down.
TTGTCCCCTCTATTGGAGCAGTAGCTCAGTTCGTAGAGTTTTGGATTTGTGATTCTAAGGTCAAAGGTTCGAATCTGGGCCGGGACAGACATGGGTCAACTTTTATGTGCAGACTCAGAGAGGTATTCATGTTCCACCCCCGAGTCACCACAGTGGCATGTAAAAGACCTCTGTCATTGTGCCATCAATGCTAAACACGTAGACACCTGGGTAGCGTGACTTTGTTGCTGCTCACTTTCAACTGGGAGGAAGCGACCCGAATTTCCGAACGATGGGACAAAAAACAATTGAAAATGACAACAACAAAATGAACAGAAGGAGAAAAGGAGGCTACTCACGCTGACACCACCTCCTGACTGGAGAGGAACTTGACGTAGGACACGGCCTTCTTGTGGCCGCGGAACACACTGAGGGCTTGACGGGGCTGACGCAGGTCGTAGTAATGCACGCAGTGGTCTGTCCACACGTAAGGTGCAAGGTAAGTCAACAAACAGACACACACAGAAAGAAAGAAGAAAGGAACACACTGAGGGCTTGACGGGGCTGACGCAGGTCGTAGTAATGCACGCAGTGGTCTGTCCACACGTAAGGTGCAAGGTAAGTCAACAAACAGACACACACAGAGAAAGAAGAAAGGAGGCAACAACATGAAATGCACAACTTTTTATGTCATGAACACTCATACTTTTCAGCGCATTACCAATCGCATTACACAACCAGAATTATTATTCACATTCGCACATTTATTTGTCGGGGGGGAGGGGGGGGGGGGATGTACATTTTTTTTGTAAAGTTTCCATGAACCATCAAACTCTGACACGGATCTTAGCGAAAGTATTTGATGTTGGGCATGCTTATAAGGCCTAAAAAAAAAAATAGGTGTGGTTACGGTAACCCGACCTGCCCTATTTTTTGGGGCCGACCCTTTAACTTTTTATTACATTTGTCAAAAAAATACCCAAAACAACAAGTAAACGAGTGCAGAAAACGCAATGAAAGCGAAAGCGCCCGAGTCGCACACTTATTTCCCTGTCAAGTATGTTTAATTTGTACACATTAGAAAAAAAAAGTTTAAAAAAAAAAAGTGATTGCCTACCTTCCTACCCTATTTTTTGGGGTTATGTTACCGTAACCACACCTATAATTTTTTTTGGCCTAATCACAAAGGAGACTCGGGCACTCTGCACACACATTGACCCGCAAAAAGGATATAACCAATCCATCTCCACCTGAAGCAGTCAGCGGGATTCAAACCCCACACCTTCCACCTGAAGCAGTCAGCGGGATTCAAACCCCACACCTTCTATTTGAAAGGCGCATGCACCTCAGTGAAACCCCCCTTTTCAAACTTCAAAAAATCTGTAAAAGTATCAGGTCTTAAAAAGGAGGCTGACACGCCGGTCTCTACGCTACCGGGATGTACAGACCAGCAGACCCGAAGGCCAGGTGGTAGCGACTCTCGGGGTTGAACTTGACGCAGCAAACGTTGGCTTTGGCTTCCAGGCTCGCTACTGAGTGCTCGGCGTTGGTCGACCACAGCTTCACTGAAATGTTAAACACAGCATATACACGTTAAAACATAGGCTTGCCACTGATTCGTCAACTCTACATAAAACTTTAACACATGATTAGACACAGAGAAATGGTCAACTACAACTTATCAAAACATGAACGATGAAACGCATCAAAAATGTATTTTTTAGAAGTAAAATGACTATTTCTAAGAATACTCACCTCAATTTAACTAATAGGAGTTACCTTACTTACGAGTGCTAGACTGCTTCTCAGTCTAGCACTCGTAAGTAAGGTAACTCCTATTAGTTAAATTGAGGTGATGTATTCGAAAGAAATACATTTAGTTCATAATTGAACACACAGAATCAATAACAGATCTACACTGTTCTACCTGAAAGCATAGTCCAGACCTATTCTAGTGCCAGAAGAGCACAATCATCGCTATACCTTATTTTTCACCAAAATATGATTTTTGACACAGATCAAGACCACCATTTTTATTGGAGACTACACTAGTGTCGAGTTGAACTGTACCTGTCGAAATATTGTTGTCAAAAATACAGATTACATTAATGTGTCAATCATTTTTATTTAGAATTCTTTTTTTATTCTTTATGATTAAACGCAAACAAAGGTGCAGTATTTTGTATTCTCAGCCACCTCAAGTTTGAGTCGGACTCTAACGTCACATGGGTCAAAGAAGAGGAATCCAATGTTCCATGGATGCACAGTATGTTCACATACCTCTGCAGTCGTCGGAGCCGGACGCCAGGAGCAAGGGATCCATGTGATTGTAGTCCACACTCCAACACCGCTTCTCGTGCTCCTGGACACAGTCACACAAACCATTAAGCCCGCTACTAACTACAGCCCAACACAGTCACACAAACCATTAAGCCCGCTACTAACTACAGCCCAACACAGTCACACAAACCATTAAGCCCGCTACTAACTACAGCCCAACACAGTCACACAAACCATTAAGCCCGCTACTAACTACAGCCCAACACAGTCACACAAACCATTAAGCCCACTACTAACTACAGCCCAACACAGTCACACACACCATTAAGCCCGCTACTAACTACAGCCCAACACAGTCACACAAACCATTAAGCCCGCTACTAACTACAGCCCAACACAGTCACACACACCATTAAGCCCACTACTAACTACAGCCCAACACAGTCACACACACCATTAAGCCCGCTACTAACTACAGCCCAACACAGTCACACACACCATTAAGCCCGCTACTAACTACAGCCCAACACAGTCACACAAACCATTAAGCCCGCTACTAACTACAGCCCAACACAGTCACACAAACCATTAAGCCCGCTACTAACTACAGCCCAACACAGTCACACAAACCATTAAGCCCGCTACTAACTACAGCCCAACACAGTCACACACACCATTAAGCCCGCTACTAACTACAGCCCAACACAGTCACACACACCATTAAGCCCGCTACTAACTACAGCCCAACACAGTCACACACACCATTAAGCCCGCTACTAACTACAGCCCAACACAGTCACACAAACCATTAAGCCCGCTACTAACTACAGCCCAACACAGTCACACACACCATTAAGCCCACTACTAACTACAGCCCAACACAGTCACACACACCATTAAGCCCGCTACTAACTACAGCCCAACACAGTCACACACACCATTAAGCCCGCTACTAACTACAGCCCAACACAGTCACACAAACCATTAAGCCCGCTACTAACTACAGCCCAACACAGTCACACAAACCATTAAGCCCGCTACTAACTACAGCCCAACACAGTCACACAAACCATTAAGCCCGCTACTAACTACAGCCCAACACAGTCACACAAACCATTAAGCCCGCTACTAACTACAGCCCAACACAGTCACACAAACCATTAAGCCCGCTACTAACTACAGCCCAACACAGTCACACACACCATTAAGCCCGCTACTAACTACAGCCCAACACAGTCACACACACCATTAAGCCCGCTACTAACTACAGCCCAACACAGTCACACACACCATTAAGCCCGCTACTAACTACAGCCCAACACAGTCACACACACCATTAAGCCCGCTACTAACTACAGCCCAACACAGTCACACACACCATTAAGCCCGCTACTAACTACAGCCCAACACAGTCACACAAACCATTAAGCCCGCTACTAACTACAGCCCAACACAGTCACACACACCATTAAGCCCGCTACTAACTACAGCCCAACACAGTCACACAAACCATTAAGCCCGCTACTAACTACAGCCCAACACAGTCACACAAACCATTAAGCCCGCTACTAACTACAGCCCAACACAGTCACACAAACCATTAAGCCCGCTACTAACTACAGCCCAACACAGTCACACACACCTGTGTGGGTAAAGACACTTGGAACTCTTCACAAGGATTTCAGGATCTTTTTCTTGTACTTGGTCTTGTGCTTGTGTGTTCACACTGAAAAGGTAAGGCACTAGCAGGTCTGCAAATACGTTGACCTGGGAGATTTAAACAATCTCCGCCCTTAATCCACCTGGCGCGACCAGGATTCCAAACCTTCCACGTGAAAAGACAACGTCCTTACCGCTAGGCCATGTACCCGTCTACAGGATTAAAGAAATGACCTTGGAGCAGTGAGGAGAAAGGCGACTGACCTGAAACATCTTGACCCTGTTGCCGGTGTTGGCGTCCCACAAGGTCACAGTGCCCTCGTAGTCGGAGCTGGCCAGGCCGCCCTTGTGGTAGTTGCTCCACGACACACAGCTGTCAACACACAGTCAACAGTCACAACATCTCCCTTTCCCTTAGTCTCTGTATCTCTCTCACTGTCTCATTGTCACTCTCTCTGCCTCTCTCTTGCTGCCCTCTCCCCCCCCCCCCTCTCTCTTCCCCCCCCTCTCTCTCTCCTTTCTGTCTCCTTCTCTCTCTCTCACTGTCTCATTGTCACTCTCTCTGCCTCTCTCTTGCTGCCCTCTCACCCCCCTCCCCCCCCTCTCTCTTCCCCCCTCTCTCTCTCCTTTCTGTCTCCTTCTCTCTCTCTCTGTCTTTCTCTCTCCAGAGTCTGTGTGTGCGTGTGTGTGTGTGCTTGCATGCGAGTGTGTGCTGTACATTTGTTTGCATGTCTGTGTGCTTGCATATATGTGTGTGTGTACATCTGTCTGCAAGTGTGTGTGTGCTTGCATACAAGTGTGCGTGTGTGTGTGTGTGTGCATCTGTCTGTGTGTGTGTGTGCTTGCATACATGCGTGTGTGTGTGTGTGTGTGTGTGTGTGTGTGTACATCTGTCTGTGTGTAGGGGAGTGTTTGGGGCAGCAGGGGACAATCCAGGGTGACCAACCTGATTTTGGACTGACACAACATCTCCAGAGTGGGGTAGTGGATATCCACAGCGTCCTGTATCACAGTCTGGTAGTCATACACCTGGTGACAGTACAACACACACTTCACTATGTGCACAAAGTCTGGTAGTCATAAACCTATTAAAATGTCATAGGATTTCACTTTGCAGGGCTCCCCATACCGCGCGTCCCTGCGTCCTATTCGCACTAGAAGCTGAAAACACGTACTAGAAATATATGGAGGGGGTCCCTGGACGCACTCGATTTTAAAAGAGCGGGTCCTAGGACGCACTAAATTTCCTTTATCGTGCGTACCGTAGATACCATTTTCACACTGCAATCGACATTTCGCAGTACACTATACCTGACTACAATGTTTTGTAAGTACACCGGGACTTTTCGGCTTTTGGACCCTTGGGACCCTCTAAAATACTGCAGTGGGGGTCCATGGACCCTCTACAATTTAGAATTTTGTACATATATTCCAAACACAACCATGCAGTAGAATTTTGTACATGTCTAAACACTGATGACACTTAACACACATGATTCACTAATCTTGAAGTACTGAAGCAAACTGTGGGAGTAATTGTGTACTGTACTAAATAACATGCACTTTAAAATCTTACCTTAATTTTTTTGGTCACGCCAGCAATTGCGAAGAAATCACAGTCACGATCAAACTCGATGCTGCACATATAAAACACAGCATGAACACAGATGTAAAATATCACAGTCACGATCAAACTCAATGATGCACATATAAAACACAGCATGAATACAGATGTAAAATATCACAGTCACGATCAAACTCAATGCTGCACATATAAAACACAGCATGAATACAGATGTAAAATATCACAGTCACGATCAAACTCAATGCTGCACATATAAAACACAGCATGAATACAGATGTAAAATATCACAGTCACGATCAAACTCAATGCTGCACATATAAAACACAGCATGAATACAGATGTAAAATATCACAGTCACGATCAAACTCAATGATGCACATATAAAACACAGCATGAATACAGATGTAAAATATCACAGTCACGATCAAACTCAATGCTGCACATATAAAACACAGCATGAACACAGAACTTTAACCCCTTCACTGCCCACATTTCTGAAAACTAAATGGGAGGTAACCACTGTCCAAGTACTTGTAGGGGTTCTAAACACAGTTCTTTCCCATAGACCGTTCGGATAAGTTACTACCACGTGTTGAAAACTGTGTTAGAAATGTAGAACCGATCTATAGCATTCACAATGGCGGCCGAAAGTCGGACCTCAACTCGTGGACCTGTTTTCAAGCGATACAGTGTTCTGGAAGCTCTACAAGAAGTGATTTATGGATTACCACACAGAAGAATACTTTTATGGGCTGTAATGTGAGTACCGGTACCTGATGTTTGACACCAGTTTTAGCAGTGTTTTGTGTGGTTTTACGTGCTGCAATGTGTGTGAATGTAAGTCCGGAAACTGTAATTTTTGACAAAAATGGTCATTATATCAATTTTTACTATAACAATCACAAACAAAGTCCAATGATCATGTCATCCTATAATAGCCAAGGGTATAAGCAAAACACATGCCAAAGATCTAAGAGATATCTCAATAAATGATCGAGCAGTGAACAGATTAGTGAACCTACCGAAGAAAGCGAAATTTTGCCCTGGCACACAGCAATACCAAAATGCTGTTATACTGTGGCAGTGAAGGGGTTAATACTTCAAATCTATCAGGGATGGCCAAATCTATCAGGGATGGCCAAATCTATCAGGGATGGCCAAATCTATCAGGGATGGCCAAATCTATCAGGGATGGCCAAATCGTCCGCCCAATCACCAGGGGTGAGTAAAACATCCGCCGGGCTAGTAGAAACCGTCTGGCAAGTCGCCCGGCTGGCTAGCTACAATTCTGGTCCAATGCAACACTTTTGATTGTACGATCTAGTTTCAAAGCCTTATAAACAATGTAGATACAGCAACTGTGGTATGTACCGGGCCAGCAACATTTCTGGTGGGCTAGTGACTTTCGTGAAGTTACTCGACCAGCTGGCGAGTTGAAATGTTGAGATTTTACCATCCCTGTCTATGTAGCTTAATAAGGCACTGTGAATGAGCTCGTAATATCAGATATACACAGGACTTTGGTACTTCAATAATTTGTAACATATTTTCCTATCGTACCAGAAAGTGAGACCACCGACCTTGACACAATACTGGAGCTGCCGTTGAAGAGGTCGACAGCGTAGCTGAGAGAGGCGAGGGGACGGAAGGACGTGTAGCGCGTGAACTTGGCCAGAGTGTCGGTAAAGTCCTCCATCCTCCCCCCACCCCCCTCCGGTCCCCCCACCCCTCCGCTGGTTCGCATGTTGAGGTAGCAGTGCTCCAGGTCCTCGAAGTGCTGCGACATCTTCTTCCTGCGCTGCGCCAGTGACATCTGCAGCGACGATTGCAGCCTAGGCGGCTTGGAGCCCGACGCCTGCACGCACAAAAAGCACAAACATAGTTGTTGGGTATAATGATCGCTTGGGATGTTTTCAGCACAGCTTCGAGTCTGTTGGTTTTGGGTTCAAAGTCACCCCCCCTCCACCCCCCCACCCCCATACACACAGACAGACATTAGTACTGTTGAAGGAGTCCTCCCAGGCAGCGTCCAGTATTGTGGGCTGACCAGGGTCAAGTCCCCCCCCCCCACACCGTAAGACTACTGTTGAAAGAGTCCCCCCACCCCACACACACACAGACCTTAAGACTACTGTTGAAGGAGCCCTCCCAGGCAGCGTCCAGTATTGTGGGCTGACCAAGGTCAAATCCCCCCCCCCCCCCCCCCCACAGAGACCTTACCTTAGGACTACTGTTGAAGGAGTCCTCAGTCACAGGCAGCGTCCAGAATAGTGGGCTGACCAGGGTCAAGTCCCCCCCCCCCCACCTTAAGACTACTGTTGAAGGAGTCCTCACAGGCAGAGTCCAGTATTGTGGGCTGACCAGGGTCAAGTCCCCCCCCCCCCTACACACACACATACACACAGACACAGACCTT
>NC_090259.1:3238468-3260968 GCF_037325665.1 Littorina saxatilis | reverse complement strand
TTCTAACTTTTGCTTTTTGTGGGAGAGGAGTTCGAGGAGGTAGTTGACATTGGCGAGGTCAAGGTCGTCTGGAACCAGCTCTTGAACCTCACCTGACCTGGACAGCTGTGCCTGCAACGAGAAGGAGAGTGTTATCAGGGGCGGACGAGGGGGGGAGGGTTTCTGGGGTTTCCGGAAACCCCCCCCCAGCCAAAAAAAAAAAAATATTTTTTTGTGGTTTTTTGGGTTGAGTTTAAAATTTTGGGGTATTAATCAGTGACAAAATCTGCTGCCTGAAACTGGTAATGATCATCCTCAGAATGCACCAGATTTCACCATTTTGCATCCTTTTTTTCCAAATTTTCCGGGGGGGGCATGCCCCCAGACCCCCCTAGCAAGCTAGGCGCTTCGCGCATCGGCTCGGCGCTTCACACCCATAGCTTCACAATATACTTTGGGAAACCCCCCCCATAAAATGAACTGATCCACCCCTGGTTATACAGTGAAATCTCCCTTCTAGTTTTAAAAAAACCCAAAAATCAGGTCTTTAAAAGGAGGGAATCCTAAAACGGTGATACATTTACAAAGGTTATGAAGAGAAAAGAGGGTCTTAAAAGGGAGGGGGTCTCACAAGGGATGTCACTGTAGTGTGAATGCTTTTCATGTTAAACAAAGGGAGGTAAGCGCTCTGTAGTGTGAATGCTTTTCATGCTAAACAAAGGGAAGTAAGCACTCTGTAGTGTGAATGCTTTTCATGCTAAACAAAGGGAAGTAAGCACTCTGTAGTGTGAATGCTTTTCATGCTAAACAAAGGGAAGTAAGCACTCTGTAGTGTGAATGCTTTTCATGTTGAACAAAGGGAGGTAAGCACTCTGTAGTGTGAATGCTTTTCATGTTGAACAAAGGGAGGTAAGCACTCTGTAGTGTGAATGCTTTTGGGCGGGGATGTAGCTCAGTCGGTAGCACGCTGAATTTGTATCCAGTTGGCCGCTGTCAGCGTGAGTTCGTCCCCACGTTCGGCGAGAGATTTATTTCTCAGAGTCAACTTTGTGTGCAGACTCTCCTCAGTGTCCGAACACCCCCGTGTGTACACGCAAGCACAAAACCAAGTGCGCACGAAAAAGATCCTGTAATCCATGTCAGAGTTCGGTGGGTTATAGAAACACGAAAATACCCAGCATGCTTCCTCCGAAAACGGCGTATGGCTGCCTAAATGGCGGGGTAAAAAATGGTCATACACGTAAAATTCCACTCTTGCAAAAAACAGGAGTGTACGTGGGAGTTTCAGCCCACGAACGTAGGAGAAGAAGTGAATGCTTTTCATGTTGAACAAAGGGAAGTAAGCGGTCTAAAGGCAAATGACACGTGCAACAGAGTAAGTGCGAGTTATGCAGAGCTAATCTCCTGACACCTGACACCTGACACAATCACAAGCAAGGAACAAGCGACTTTCATTGTCATGCTCAATGCTTCTTATTCTCTTAGGTGCTAAGAGATTGCTTCTCCATAACTGTCACTTGCTGTGTATTGCATGCATGTAGAGCGGTTACTTCCCTTTGTTTCTGACATCTTATAATGCTCTGCTTCTTTGGTTCAAGCTTTTCACCCAACACATCTTATAATGCTCTGCTTCTTTGGTTCAAGCTTTTCACCCAACACATCTTATAATGCTCTGCTTCTTTGGTTCAAGCTTTTCACCCAAGACCCACTGAACACACACGACTCAAACATGGTAGAGACGGAAGACAGAAATAGCAACCTCGCATTAAAACATAAAGTTCTCTCTCAAAAAACATGCAACAGTTTAACACACTGCAGTTGTACACGCCATACAAGGACACCCTTGGCCTTTTGTCCGTCAATACAGTCCCTCCACTCCAGGTGGCCTGTCATGAAAGGTATATTGTGTTCAATATGATAGACAAAGAGACAACAGGTGTCCTGTATTGGGAGGTAAGCTCTAATCAGAGGGGCCTCACATCGCAGGTACCACTGTATCTGTCTAGGTTCTGAAAGTAATGGCAATCTCAGACAAGACAAAGTTTATCTTGCATACTGTATCTATCTAGGTTCTGAGAGTAATGGCAATCTCAGACAAGACAAAGTTTATCTTGCATACTGTATCTGTCTAGGTTCTGAAAGTAATGGCAATCTCAGACAAGACAAAGTTTATCTTGCATACTGTATCTATCTAGGTTCTGAGAGTAATGGCAATCTCAGACAAGACAAAGTTTATCTTGCATACTGTATCTCTCTAGGTTCTGAAAGTAATGGCAATCTCAGACAAGACAAAGTTTATCTTGCATACTGTATCTATCTAGGTTCTGAGAGTAATGGCAATCTCAGACAAGACAAAGTTTATCTTGCATACTGTATCTCTCTAGGTTCTGAAAGTAATGGCAATCTCAGACAAGACAAAGTTTATCTTGCATACTCAGCCGTGGAGAGCTGCCGACAAGAGTTAGCTAGGCCATGGCGAGAACAAAGACTTGTTTGAACAACTCACCTGTTCATCAGTTTTCCTTTTCTTGTCCTTTAACTTGCCCTTGAACTTGAGTATGAGCTCGTTCACTGCAACAATCACAAGCAATGCATGTACTGTACAATGTACAACCACAATTCACATCAACAACAGAATGTCTACTTGGTGCTCGTGTGTTCAGAAATAACTGATGGGGCTCTTATTGGCTGCAGAAGAGCTTTATTCCTTGAAGGTGAAACAAGCTGTGCGTTGCATAGCACACTGGGAATTATCAGTGGAGACACACCGTCACAGTAAAAGACGAGCTTCAACGTGTATGTTTTGAACAGAAACAAGCTGTGCTTTGCATAGCACACTGGGAATTATCAGTGGAGACACACCGTCACAGTAAATGACGAGCTTCAACGTGTATGTTTTGAACAGAAACAAGCCGTGCTTTGCATAGCACACTGGGAATTATCAGTGGAGACACACCGTCACAGTAAATGAGAGCTTCAACGTGTATGCTTTGAACAAAAACAAGCTGTGCTTTGCATAGCACACTGGGAATTATCAGTGGAGACACATGGTCACAGTAAATGACGAGCTTCAACGTGTATGTTTTGAACAGAAACAAGCCGTGCTTTGCATAGCACACTGGGAATTATCAGTGGAGACACACCGTCACAGTAAATGACGAGCTTCAACGTGTATGTTTTGAACAGAAACAAGCTGTGCGTTGCATAGCACACTGGGAATTATCAGTGGAGACACACCGTCACAGTAAATGACGAGCTTCAACGTGAAAGTTTTGAACAGAAACAAACTGTACTTTGCATAGCACACTGGGAATTATCAGTGGAGACACACCGTCACAGTAAATGACGAGCTTCAACGTGAAAGTTTTGAACAGAAACAAACTGTACTTTGCATAGCACACTGGGAATTATCAGTGGAGACACACCGTCACAGTAAATGACGAGCTTCAACGTGTATGTTTTGAACAGAAACAAGCTGTGCTTTGCATAGCCCACTGGGAATTATCAGTGGAGACACACTGTCACAGTAAATGACGAGCTTCAATGTGTATGTTTTGAACAGAAACAAGGCTCATCAAGCACACACTACACAAACAACTGTTTTCTCTCTAAAACATGCAAATCAGAGTTCATGTTCCACTGTCACTCTAACAGCGAGTCTCCACTGGTTATTCACCACCAAGTAGCAGTGTCAGGCCAAGCAATACTTACAGGTAAAGTTGGGGTAGATCTGGTCGGGTTTGTTGATAACGTAGTTACACTTGGGACAGCGACTACACTTCTCCAAGCTCTGCTTGATGCATTTATAACTGCAATTAAAAAATTAGCTGTCAATATGTAAGAATCCTGAAATGAAAAAAAAAGAAAGAAAAAAGACTGAGTAGTCTGTGTCACTGGCACTGCACGCTATATCCTTGGACAAAAATGTGAATTATTATACCAAATACAACCCTCAAACAAAGTATGGCTACTCTAAGTTAACAGAGTAGAAACAGGTCATACACGTATAATTCAACTTTTATAAAAGTGCATGTACAGCAGTCCCTGCAATGTACGGCCCCCGGCGTGAGCGGACACCTGACATGTACGGACACATTTGCTCGGCACGGAGTGTTTCCCTTCTGCAAAACGTGGACGTGGACATTCATTTTCGGTCCCAACAGCAGGTCATACCTCCAATGTACGGACAAACCATCGTCAAATTTTCACCACAACAAAATCGATAACAGAGCAGTCCGGCTCTTGGTACAAAGATCACAGCCGCAATGGCGTGATGACAGTCACTGATAACTTGAGTGCACGTGTACCCATCAGGAGGGGGGGGGGGGGGGGGGGGTAGCTTTGGTCAGGAGTGGAGTACATGCGAAGATGCCAACATGAAACTGCACGGTGCTCTTTATTCTTGTCTGTTGGACGTAAACAACAGAAACCACAGTCGATGAAGGTCCTGAGCGAAAGAGAGTGAAAAACCGGACACAGTTCTCAGCATCGTGTGTCTGTGTGTAACCTCTTTCATTGACAAGATACTCTTGTTTCTCCTCAGCCTTGACCAGTGAGTCGGTTGCCTAATCTGTGAACCCTTCAGTTGTCTTGCTTTGTCAAAAGTTACGACACAGTCAACTGGTTTTGCTCTGAGTGAACAGTGCAGCTGGCCTCTCTGGCCACAGCCCCAAACAGTACATGGCTGGAGGAAGTGAGAAAAAGGGAGGGGGGGGGGGTGGAGGGGTAGCTGGCTAAACTCGTGGGGTGTCCGGTGTCACTGCATGTCAGCAGGAAGAGCATTGGAGAGAAATAGAGAGATGTACTCTTCCACACAATTTCCAAGCATCAGTTGTCACAGTCACTGCCATGCAACATAATCGGCATGCAGTCAATAAAGCCAGACAAGAAAAAAATAAATTACATGATTATGACATGCAGCTCTATCTGCTGCTATTTATTCAAACTGGTTTTCAAGCTTATTCTTGCAAAGCATCTGCACACGCTCCTCTGTGCTGTGCTTGGCTGCTTTCGTATGTCAGTGCATGGTGAGTGTGTTCACTGCCTAGAGGATTTATTTTAATAAATAATAATAAAGTGTATTTATATTGCGCCTATCCCTTACAAAAAACAAAAATATTTGGCTCTAAGCGCATTACAACATGTGTAGGGACTTGGTACAATCAAGTCTGACAAATACAATAACACAACATACAGTCGGTCTCTTTGGTAAAACTGGGAAAAGCAGCTTCGACATTTAAACACTGCTACTAAAAAAATTATAAAAAAATAAAAATCCTCTAACAATGCATACTGCTTTACAATATATGCATTTATGTATAAATATAGTTAAAGAACATCGAGTTAATAGGAATTAGAAAAGGTTCTTATGATAAAACTATCTAGCGAACGACGAAGAAGAAGAAGAATAAAACTATCAATGTCAATGTGTAACAAGTCATTCAACGTAAAGGGCCAAAGAACAACAACAAAGCAATGATGATAAAACAGTTATACTCAATGGCTAATAACGAGGCAGAACTAAATAGTATCGACACAAGATTAAAACAAAACATATTCCTGGAGACACATTTATACATGTATCAAATAATCAATATACAAAATAGAGCCCTCGCACACTCGCACACACACGCCAAGGCACGTGTAGTCGCACTCATACACCGCGACAGCTATCTCTTCTTTTCAACACTTTTCATACAAATCATTTTTACAGAACGTTTAAAGAAGTATTTGGAGTTTATTTTTATTGTTTAGTAGCCACAAGAAGTGATTAGCATAGACTCAATCCTGTTGTTTGTGTGCCTCTGTGTGAGTGTATGGGGGAGTGGGTGGTGTGGTCACCCCTCCCGTGACCGGACACCTGCAATGTACGGACAGTTCTGCTATGGCCCAAGGGTGTCCGTTCATGAGAGGGACTGCTGTACGAGTTTTAGCCCACAAAGAAAAAGAAATAGAATGTTTTACTTTTACAGATACAAGAATGGAAATGAGACAATGACAAAAGGTGACGTTTTCATGTCAGTATGTCCCAAATGACATCACCAGTACATTTTTCATTCTATCTAATCTGTTTTCGTTCTATTTTTTCTAATAACATGCGTTAACAATTGATTGCCAACTGGAATGGAAGAGCACAAAAAGTGTAACTTGATATGTAGTTTCTCTAGAGGGAAAAACATCTTCCACTTTCATGTCAGTGTGTCCCATGCAACATACATTTGCCAAACAGCTATGTGCAAGTAGATTATTTGTTAGTGGTATAGAAAATACTGATCAACAATTAAAGTCAGTTTTCACATTCATTTTCTACCTATTTCTTATTTGTTTATTCTGTTGGCAATGGTGAAATGTCAGCAATCGTGTGTCATTCGGGACAGTAGACATGACACCTGACCTTTTGTCACTGTCTCAATTGTATGTAATACTTCACTGTTATCCCCCCTAAATCAGAAATACATCTAACACATTTGAAAAAAACCTTGATACCTTAATGCATCAAAATTGAAAGTATTCCAACAGAATATTGCTAACTAACAACTCAGACCTTGTACAGGATATAATATTCACGTAATTTTCCTTCCATTACAATATATAACGACTCTTAATTTTACGCAATAACTTCCATCCATAAAGAAGAATAGCACTGACCAAAATGAATGTCCGCACTTTGTCATGTGCGCCTCCTCGATGGTGTCAAAGCACACAGGGCTGCACAAGAGAATCAAGACAAATGTTAGCTTCAGCAGACACATAAAGTTCCGATAATTAACACGTCAAACTTAATTCACAGTCTAAAACAATGCCAAAATTAGAATTAACAAGAGGCGAAGCCTTCAAGGCTCACGTAAGAAATCGACAAACAGTAACACAAACTCAATCACTCAGTCACACATACACACACACACACACAGAGTAAGCATAGGTGACACAGTGCAAGAAAGCGAGACACTAGATCTAGATCTGTCTGTCTGCATGTAGCCTACTTACAAAGTTACAGGGACACGAGACGTTCAGTAATTCCTTCGCGTGACGTCTAACCCTCTTACGCCATAATGTGACGTCTTCAAATGACGAAATGTTAAAGTTTCTACCACAGACATACACACGCACGCACATACGCACGCACGCACGCACAGACAGACAAAGTTTACCATCGCATAGGCTACACTTACGTGAGCCAAAAAACAAGAAAGGTAAGTTGTTGGTACATATGTTATTGACAAAACAATACGTTACAGTCACAAATATATATCAACCCAACGGTCTTTTAAGTGCACAGACAAATAATTAGTAACGAGAACTAAGTAGCTTGATGGAATGTACGGCCGTTTGTCTGTGCACTTAAAAGACCGTTGGGTCGATGTATTTGTGACTGTAAGTGCAACTTATTGTTTTGTCAATAACAAACGTTCCAACAACTTACCTTTTTTGTTTTTTTATTCTGAATTTTGGAACATTGGCAGTTTCTTTGTTTTTGGATTTAATGCAAAAATTAAACAAAAACGTTCAAAATGAAAGCAGTTTTGTATAACTATAAGTCAAAATAAACTATCAAAAACAACAGATGATCTTCCAATACAGGTATTTGATTGCTTCCTACATTAAATGGCTGCTATAGATAGTATTTGCAAAAACTTTGACAGACCCATTAAATAAAAACTAGTGCAGCAACTCATTATGATTATTTAAGTGTTGATAACTTTTTTCTATATCATTTTATTTTGCTGTGATAAACACAGAACTAGTAAACTTTTGCCAACTCCGAAGGCATACTGTCAGTGTCAATCTATACAAGATCTATGCAAATCAACACAAACAAGTTGTCAATGTCATGGATATATATTGAAAAGTCAGTGGCAGCTCTTACCAAACGTAGTCATTGTCACGGTCACCACTGCTGCCTGCAATACCTCCATACACCTCTGATGGCCCCGCCTTGACCTTTCTACGACGTAGTGATGCCATAATCACTTGAATGTGCACTCTGATTTAATAGGTGCCAAACATCATCTGAAGGCTGATGCAGTAGTCTCCCTGTCTCCAAAGTCGCCTTGCCTGTTCACTGAAAAGAAAATTGATAAAATGCAAGAAATGCATACAACTCAGCAATCTTCAGATTTATTTAGCCCCTCAAGACTGTCACTCCTCTTTTAGTATGCGACGTTACTTCCACGGGTCTACACGAGGAGTATGCCCAACTCTTCAGTCAAAACGCGAAACTGACTACAGAACACGGCTTGAGTTGACAGATCAGTTGGCAGTTCAACTTCAAACGAAATGTACCAACATTACCGTGCATGACAAGTGACATATTCGTTACACTTTGTAACGTAAATATATAAATTCGCTGCAGTTGTCTGCCATCATGTGCAGTTTTGCTGTGGTACATAACACATTTTCTGTCAACAACTTTGGTGTTATGATCTGCTACATTGCACCTGACATCGTGCGTACTCAGATGAACTTTCCTCAACATTCATACAATTCCAGACTCGCTAAACTCCTAAAAAGAATGCATGTCCAAGCTCTAACACTATGCAATGTGTTTCGATGCATTTCAAACAAATAAAGCTTGTGGATTTTGCACAAAATCGTTTTCTTCACCTTCCTGCTGCTGTGTGACTCCTCGTACAAGTTGACAACTCGCTGTGTACAATCATGCGCATTTCTCACTTCCGTTTTGACTTCGCACTTCCGCGAACTCGTGAGTTCATGGGGTGCTTTGACTGTGACAGCGTGAGGAAAATATGGTGCGTACAAGACGCTCAGCTTTGCCGTGAAGTTTTTGCATGCACACTAGTTTTGATGTCGGATGCAGCAAAAATTGAGAGTGGAGCTCAGGTTGGTCTGATGTTTGTTGTTGTGACTGTAGTGGCTGCTTCTTCATATTGTGTGTGTGCTAACTTGCTAGTAGTAGTTAGAGTTGGCGGGCATTTTGATTTCATAAGGCCAAAAAAAAAAATAGGTGTGGTTACGGTAACATAGCCAAAAAAAATAGGGTAGGTAGGTAGGCAATCACTTTTTTTTTTTTAAACTTTTTTTTCTAATGTGTACAAATTAAACCTACTTGACAGGGAAATAAGTGTGCGACACGGGCGCTTTCGCTTTCATTGCGTTTTTTGCACTCGTTTTTTTTTTGTTTTTTTTGTTTTGACAAATGTAATAAAAAGTTATAGGATCGGCCCCTAAAAAATAGGGTAAGTCGGGTTACCGTAACCATATTTTTTTTTTAGGCCTAAAGTAAATTCTGAAGTCAGTGGTACATAGACAATTAGACAACCCCATAGACAATTACATAAAAAAAACAATCACCTGGACACTGACAACTACTCAGTGAGGCATTCAAGTCGGCGCTGACCACCAGCCGCCGCTAAACGACGTCGCTGCGCACACCCACCCGTCGCGCCAAAGCCAGCAATCTGGATGCTGGCGACGTACCCTACTGATACAGATACAGATCTATACAGTGATGTATCATGTAGTGGTGATTCTATTTCACAATGTGTGTGTCACTGGGGCTGATAGGGTCTATGTCGACCAAAAGCGTGGGATTCCCTGTAGGTGGGGTTCCTGGAGGGGGATTCCCTGTATACAGGGAATACCGCAGGATTTAGTTCCTGTAGCGTGTCGCTGATATCGCTGAAAGTCACGTGATGCTTGGCGACATCGGTAGAATTTGATGTTTTTCAATCTTTTTTGATATTTCTTAGACATTCGAGTATGGTTTGCAAATTTTATTGAAAAACGCCACCCTGTGGGATTCCCTGTATCATAGACCTATATTAGATATATATAGGTCCCTGCCTATATACAGGGAATCCCCCTCCAGGAACTCCACCTACAGGGAATCCCACTCTTTTGGTCGACATAGACCCCATCAGCGTCACTGGGTGTACTGTAAAAACAGTGATAACAACTAAACAAGTGTGCACAAGTTAAGGTATTTTATGCATACATGTTTAACAGTTTATATCATTTAGAGCGTATTATACATTTTGTAATAACTAAAAGGTTCAAATTACATACTTGAATTACTTGTGTGTGTGTGTGTGTAAGGGGGGGGGGGGGGGGTGGATGGCGGATTGAGCCGAAAGACTGCTGTACACACACATAATTATATCAGCAATTGTTTTAGACCAACAACTTGCTGCTCTCTATACTTATTTAGCCATTTATTTATCTATATATATTTTTTTCATAAAAATCTGTTCAGTAACTTATTTTTTTTCAATTTATTCAATTTGTCTTATAGTTGCTGGCAAGACTGGGCCCACGACCATCCGTCCATGGCCTAGAGTCGGCTGTTCCAGGGTTTAATCTGACTCCCGGTGACGTGGTAGAGCTGTACGGCAGGGAGGGCGTAGGCAAAACGGAACTGTTGCTACACCTGCTAACCTCCACCCTCCTCCCCCCCAGCAGGGGGCAGCGTGGTCACTGTGACAACCAGGCCCAGGTGGTGTGGGTGGACTGTGACATCAAGTTCTCGGTGCTGCGCCTGGCAGTGTTGTTGGAGCAGCGCATCATGACCATGATGGGGAACATCGAGGAGAGAGGGGATACTTGTGGTGGTGACAGTGAAACTTTGGGAGAAAGCGGCTTGAAAAGATGGGACAGTGGGGTTGATGGTGGTGGTAAGAACGCAGGTAAAGTTGGGGAGAGAGGGGATGGATCTGTTGGAGATTGCAGCTTGAAAAGAAGCTGCGGTGATCTTCATCCTAGTGGTGAGAGCGCAGACAGCAAAGATCAGCATGAAAACCAGAAGTCGAATGAGGCTGATTCAAGTTACAAACACAAAATGTCATCAAAGAGGAATTCATTGCCAGCGTGCTCAGGGCTGAAGCGAAAGGCTTGTCAAATGGATGATGATAAAGTATCTTCCGAAAAACTGTCGCCATCATTGTTAGTGGAGAGGAGCGAACGTTGTGATGAAAAAGAAGAGACCAGACCTCCGTCAGGCTCGATACAATCAGGGGGTGGTGACACCCAGTACGAAGGTCTTGAACACTTCAGTGAAAGCACGGACAGTGCAAAGAGATCACAGCAGGAATCTGTTGACTCGCTTCCAGCCAGCTGTGCAAGCCTTGCAGCAACAGACAGAGCGGAGCCAGACAATACTAATGTTGACTTGCTTCCAACCAGCTATGCAGTAACAGACAGAGCGGAGCCAGACAACGCTCCTGGTCAGCTGAGCGGAGAAGACACAGAGCGGAGAGTGCAGGAGTGTTTGGAGCGCGTTCAGGTTGCACGCTGCACTTCCAGTCAACAACTTCTCTGTACGCTGCACAGCCTGGACGCGGCCATGGCAACCAACCGCAACATCGTTCTCCTCGTCATCGATTCCATTTCAGCGTTCTTCTGGTCTGACCGTTGCAAGGATCTGACTTCCGGCCCGACCTCTTTGCTCCACAAAAACATGTTGCATGTAGCTGACAGTGTGAAGAAGATGGCTCAGTCCTACGGGGTCTTGGTGGCCGTGTCCAAACAAGCTCTCATCAAGGCTCGGCCAAAAGACGGTGTTTTCTCTCCTGCTGACGGATCAAGGGGAGATCAGCATGTGGAGTTTCTGGGCAAGGCGTGGAGCGACACTGTGACGCAGCGCTGTGTGTGTAGTAAACGTGTACAGGGGGACAGAGGCGCTGGGCTGACGCGCTACACGCTGGCTGCCGCTAAAGGAACCAAGCAATTTGTTATCAGTGAAAGCGGTGTTTATTTTGACGATGACTAGTTGCAAATAGATGATGGTGGGAAATAACTTTGCTGGGTTTGTGTGGGTTGTGAAAGTCTGATTCCTTAGCGCGGTGTGCTGGTTTGAGTGCCTCCATGACCCGGAGAGCTATGCCAGCGGTGTGCTGGTTTCAGTGCCTCCATCACCCGGAGAGCTATGCCAGCGGGAGTGTAAACTCCTGGTAGGGCCACCCAAGCTGGACAGGTCAAAGGGTAGAGGTCAGACTAATTCAGCCACCTCTTCCCGAGGCTAATGGGGTATGAGAAGGATCACTCAGACAAAAAACCAAGGACGGGGGACGTTCTGCAGCCATGGACGGCAAGTCTCCTACGACAAGGACAAGTCGGAGAAGAAACCACTGCTGAAGACGGATGCGCTGGGCCAAAGTGCGCGTAACGACAGTGCAACGCATTTCACTCCCATGATGGACAACGACGAAAGAGTCAATACTCTTTCCTTCATGGAGTCCAACCGTCCCGCGTCACATTATGGACCAGTCACTTGAGAGGGGTGTGTCTGAAACACAGAGACAAGGACCATGTGCCAGAAGCTTGCTTCAATACATTTAAACAAGTCGCGTAAGGCGAAATTACTACATTTAGTCAAGCTGTGGAACTCACAGAATGAAACTGAACGCACTGCATTTTTTCACAATGACCGTAGTCCGCCGCTAGTGCAAAAGGCAGTGAAAGTGACGAGCCTGTTTAGCGCGGTAGCGGTTGCGCTGTGCTGCATAGCACGCTTTACTGTACCTCTCTTCGTTTTAACTTTCTGAGCGTGTTTTTAATCCAAACATATCATGTCATATCTATATGTTTTTGGAATCAGGAACCGACAAGGAATAAGATGAAATTGTTTTTAAAACGATTTTGGAAATTTAATTTTAATCATAATTTTTATATTTTTAATTTTCAGAGCTTGTTTTTAATCCGAATATAACATATTTATATGTTTTTGGAATCAGAACATGATGAAGAATAAAATAAAAGTAATTTTGGATCGTTTTATAACAATAATTACAATTTTCAGATTTTTAATGACCAAAGTCATTAATTAATTTTTGAGCCTCCATGCAGAAATGCAATACCGAAGTCCGGCCTTCGTCGAAGATTGCTTGGCCAAAATTTCAATCAATTTGATTAAAAAATGAGGGCGTGACAGTGCCGCCTCAACTTTTACAAAAAGCCGGATATGACGTCATAAAAGACATTTATCGAAAAAATGAAAAAAACGTCTGGGGATATCATACCCAGGAACTCTAATGTAAAATTTCATAAAGATCGGTCCAGTATTTTACTTTGAAACACTCTACACACACACACACACACACACACACACACACACACACACACACACACACACACACACACACACACACACACACACACACACACACACACACACACACACACATACATACACCACGACCCTCGTCTCGATTCCCCCTCTATGTTAAAACATTTAGTCAAAACTTGACTAAATGTACTAAGACTAAGACTAAGACTAAGAGCGGTCACTCTTTGACAGCCCATACTAACCCGACAAGAGACGAGAGTTCTTTCTGGAGTTTGTTCATTGAGCAAACTTTTTGTAATTAGTGAAAGTGACTTCTGTTTTTGTATGACTTGTAATTGCAATTTGAGCCATCAGTGAAAGTGACTTCTGTTTTTGTATGACTTGTTATTGCAATTTGAGCCATCAGTGAAAGTGACTCCCGCAGTGGGGCACTGCGGTTATGAAATTAAAGGCCCCTCCTGTTTTTGGAACCGCAGGAGCTTTCTAGTTTGCTGTTAGGTAGATTTTTGGTTCCTCTTTCCTGTCATTCTCTCTTTTTCTTCATGAATTCTTTTCTTTTTTCTGCCTTCTTGCTCATTCACCTGTATTTTTTCCAAAAATCTCTTCTCTTGCCGCTTGTCTCGCGATTCATGTATAGTTTAATCTGTTAGTGTTCTGATGTAAGTCCAGCAGTAGATAGCTTAAGCCTATTTTAACATACTGGAAACTGGTAATCTTCCAGTAGGTATTAATTTAGTTTTACTAAAGCCTGCTGGGACACAAGTAATGGGTTAGTGCATTTGTAAACAGGAATCGCTTGACAAGTGGCCCCCTTCATCCCCCCCTTCCTCGTCCTGATATGGCTCTGCGTAGTCGGCTGGACGTTAAGCAACAAATAAACAAACAAACAAAAAGTGAAAGTGACTTCTGTTTTTGTATGACTTGTAATTGCAATTTGAGCCATCAGTGAAAGTGACTTCTGTTTTTGTATGACTTGTTAAATTGCAATTTGAGCCATCAGTGAAAGTGACTTCTGTTTTTGTATGACTTGTTATTGCAATTTGAGCCATCAGTGAAAGTGACTTCTGTTTTTGTATGACTTGTTATTGCAATTTGAGCCATCAGTGAAAGTGACTTCTGTTTTTGTATGACTTGTTATTGCAATTTGAGCCATCAGTGAAAGTCGACTTCTGTTTTTGTATGACTTGTTATTGCAATTTGAGCCATCAGTGAAAGTGACTTCTGTTTTTGTATGACTTGTTATTGCAATTTGAGCCATCAGTGAAAGTGACTTCTGTTTTTGTATGACTTGTTATTGCAATTTGAGCCATCAGTGAAAGTGACTTCTGTTTTTGTATGACTTGTAATTGCAATTTGAGCCATCAGTGAAAGTGACTTCTGTTTTTGTATGACTTGTAATTGCAATTTGAGCCATCAGTGAAAGTGACTTCTGTTTTTGTATGACTTGTTATTGCAATTTGAGCCATCAGTGAAAGTGACTTCTGTTTTTGTATGACTTGTTATTGCAATTTGAGCCATCAGTGAAAGTGACTTCTGTTTTTGTATGACTTGTTATTGCAATTTGAGCCATCAGTGAAAGTGACTTCTGTTTTTGTATGACTTGTTATTGCAATTTGAGCCATCAGTGAAAGTGACTTCTGTTTTTGTATGACTTGTAATTGCAATTTGAGCCATCAGTGAAAGTGACTTCTGTTTTTGTATGACTTGTTATTGCATTTTGTCATCAGTGAAAGCTGTGTTTACTTTTACGATGATTACGCGTTTTTGACCAAAGATGGAAAATGGTGCAATATGGTGCCATCTGAGAATTAGCCGCTATATTGTGTTATCTGTGTGTGTGTGTGTGTGTGTGCGTGTGTAATCCCATGTAAAGTGTACATTTGGTGCCGCAGTGGTACGTAATCAAATCTCAATGCGCCCTTTGACGCAATGAAGGGAATAGTGATGGGACATTTTCAGATTTAATGCGCCAATGGCGCCCCTGCGCACTAGTAAATGAAACCCTCCGGTGTGTGTGTGTGTGTGTGTGTGTGTGTGTGTGCGTGCGAGTCGGTCTTTTTGTCTGTCTGTCTGTATCATGATTATGAAATACATGTATCTGTGTCAAGAAGATATAAAGTAAACATTCAATTTCTCACACACACACACACACACGCATAAAGACACTCACATGAAACATATAATCTCTTTATTTCATCGTTCAAACAGTTACAACAAGTTGCATACAGTTAGGAATTTTCTGACTAGTATTTGACAATTGTTTTTCATATTTCATTGCTATCTTCCAAGTTCCATTTTTAAACAAAAAACATACAAAAATACATTATATATCACATTCCACACAATATATAATATAAATAATTATATAGAACTGTCACATAGAATAACATTTATGAAATATTTATTCCAGAGACAAACAAATGATTTAAAAGAGACATGTATAAAAAATCTATAAAAAAAGTATAATGTAAAAAGTGAACATCATTTACACCAATGACCAAGTTATTAACCCTTACACTGGTGCAATTCTGTAACACATGTTACATAGCCAGTGGTGAATTAACAGAGAGAAAATTAACAAAAAACGGTCATATAGGTTTTCGCATCCATGGGAGGTAATCGGAACCGACCAAACAGACTGAGACAGGAGCGCGACATATGTCGTGACAACCAGGTGACAGTATAGTAAAGTAGCGTGACATATGTCGCGACAACCAGCCTAAGGGTTAAGTATCTATGTTTCATGAAGTCAGTAACTGACGGTTAACCGTGGAATCGCATCAGCTAATTTGTTTTCTGTTGATTAGAGTACATGTATTATTGTACAGCTTTTCCTTGATCGGTTACCTTATTCCAGCACGGTCTGATAGCATCTTACTGGCTTCATTCAGTGTGGATGTCATTTTAGTCCACTTTACAAAAAAAAGATTGATAGCTTAAGACTTCGTGGGTTTTTGTTTTTGTAGTGTGACTTTTATCAAAGTTCCTTCACCGTTTTCATAATTATTTGTGATATCGTGTTCAGACCGTTTATTTTGTTAGTAAGGAGAATTAAAAAACAAACAGATATCATGTTGAGACAGGAGAATAAAATGTAAGTAGAATGTGGTGTGCCTGTGGTGTTGTTGAGGGAGGAAACTTGAGTTAAAAGGCGTGGTTGTGGTTGTGGTGGTGGTTGTGGTTGTGGAGATGGGGCACAACAAATTCACAATTGTTTTCTCACAGTTTGAGCTCATGTTCCTGTACAACATACAATGTGAGATTCTCATACAAAGTTATAACATGCCAACGATATCAGTTATCACAATCAGAACTGAATGTGAACACAACAACAACGATTCACCTGTGGCGTTCAACACAGAATAAGGCTTGCATGCCAAGACAGTGTTCACTATTTTGTCTACATATGTGACGTTCACACAGAATAAGGCTTGCATGCCAAGACAGTGTTCACTTTTTGGCCTGTACAACTGCAATTTCAGCACACAAATGTAATGTAAAATAACTTTACAATTACATACATATTGTTTACTACCAATTAAGTTGTTCAACAGAGGGAAAAAAAGTGACTCAAAAGTTACTACCAGACCAATTATGTACCGGTACTCAAACCATGGTTAATAAATTTACCAAAGGCAAAGAATAAACAAACTCGAAAGTGCTTCGGTTTGTGAAATGTGATGTCAACATAGAGTTGACACGCCCATTATTTATCATGAGTATAATTCCCACTTTCCCTCCAATGTACCATTTAGATGTACACAGTTATGTGCATATATATATATATATCAACATACATACACAGAATACAATGGAATGTTATTAGTACAACATCACAGGCCTTTAAACAGAATTCATGTACCACTGTTATTGTTTATAACACATGTTTATACAGCAAGGTAAACTTACTGGCATCAGTTGAAGTCAACAACAAGTATCACTGTTTCAATGAGCAACAAAGCATAAGAAATGTTTATCACAAAGTACCAAATACACTGCATCAATTGTAGATTAATTGTTCACCTTGTTACTATGCCAACATTAAGTAGTGTAGTCTGTGCATCATGCAGCTTCAATTTATAAATCCTTGGCGTTTAATTTGGACACACACTCTGCCCTCTTGAATGCATGAGCAGCAGTTTTCACTCCCTGCATGTATCTTCAGCTGGGGTTACATTAAATTCATATACTTTGTTTCCATTTTGTACCTAAGGTATAATTTACAAACAATCAAAAAATTGAATAGGATCTGAATTATGCTGACACTTATATCAGTTTATCTTAATGCGTGTGTCAATCTGAAAAAGACCAATTTTCATTTGCATCAAAATGTTGCACAAGATGTACAACAGCATCAACATTCTGCGTTTTGCACAGATAAAATGTACAGACATATATTTATATATATAACTTGTTGACGCCAACATGTGACGTCATTTTGCAAAGGCATTTGAACTGAACTTGGCATTAACAAAATCACAAAACGGCTGTACACCAGCTAAATTCACAAACACCTTCATTTGTGATAATATTGCTTAAATTCAACACCCCAAAGTTGGTTACAAAACGTATTTACAAGAACAGTTATAATTATGCTGGTGTAAAGTAAACCACTCAGGTCAGCAAGTTAACTTTCTTTCATTTCAAAGCGGGAACTTCTTCATGAGAAGTTTTTTTAATCTAAATACACCAGAAGCAGTCGAAGTGTTGTACTTAATCTCATAACAGTACTAGAAAATAAGTATGGAAGACCATGAATCACAAAACTGCTGGCACTCTTAGTAACAAACACGTAGCCATCTCAATGCCTGTACCTGGCTGAGACCTCCCATGTCCCTTAGTTCCCCACGCTTCAAATCCACCACAAAATATGTTACCCATGCACAAATCTAAGACAAACATTCTTCCATGTTCGAGTATATGTATATATAGGGCCAGCACACAATACAAGTTCAACAGCACCAGCTGTTAAAGATCATCACAGTGTTCTGTCATTTTATCAGCAGTGATTCCAAAGTCAGTCTCAGCTGATCCAGAATATTGTGAACTTTCAGATCCACAATGACATCCTAAGGTCAAGGTCAAAGTCCTTCTGTTACCATGGTTATGATTATAGTTTCTTAGGTGATCCACTTCCATATCCACTATCAGGACGCATCCTGGGGGCATTGTCAAAGTCAGTCTTTCTGTTGCCATGGTAACGATCATAGACAAATTGTCAAAAAAGCATTGCTGGAGACTGTACAGCCACAAGGAGACAGGTGAGAGGAGAAGCAGGCACAGGTATCCACGAGTCATCAGTGTGGCACTTGATTGTCACACTCACAATTATTGGTACCTGTTTGCGTTTGGTAGAAACAAAATCAGTCTATCCTGCGGCAGACATAGTATACAGGACCGTGCACATGCCACCTGTGTCTGCTTGTCTTGAGTGGCTCGTACAGACATAGTATACAGGACCGTGCACATGCCACCTGTGTCTGCTTGTCTTGAGTGGCTCGTACAGACATAGTATACAGGACCGTGCACATGCCACCTGTGTCTGCTTGTCTTGAGTGGCTCGTACAGACATAGTATACAGGACCGTGCACATGCCACCTGTGTCTGCTTGTCTTGAGTGGCTCGTACAGACATAGTATACAGGACCGTGCACATGCCACCTGTGTCTGCTTGCCTTGAGTGGCTCGTACAGACATAGTATACAGGACCGTGCACATGCCACCTGTGTCTGCATGTCTTGAGTGGCTCGTACGGACATTTATCAGCACTTAACCATGACGTCGAGTCATGGTTCACATACACATACACAAAGAAAAATCCGAAACAAATAGATTATTAAATATCTAGTTTGTTTTTCTAACGTCCTGTCCACATTGCAAAGCTTCCATGTTGGGCCATTCGTCTTCCGGTGGCTTTGCCATCAATTTCTCTTGCTGCTATAGCAATGACCTACTAAGCCCCAGGATTAGAGTATTTTTCTTTTTGTTGCCATGGCAATGACCTTAGCCCATGATCGGAGGCTTGCTTTCATGATGATAGCCTTGGGTTTAAGATCACACTATGTCTCTCCTGGTGCCATTGCACTTGCAGTGACCTAAAACGTCTCAAGGTCACAGCATTTCTTTCTTGTTGCTATTGCGATGTCCTACTTTGCCTCCGAGCCTCAGTATTGTTGTCATGGTGATGACCTACTGACTGAGACGTTTGATGCTGGCGGTGGAGGTGGAGGAGGAGGAGGAGAGTCTGGCCGTCATATAGGACGGCAGCTTGGTGGTCTTGGTGGCCGGGTTGTACTCCAGGATGGGGTCATTGGTCCACAGCATCTGAACCACACGGCACACACATAGTACACATTGTCAAAATGTATCAGCATGGAGATAGATCATACCCATTGGGTGGATTACAGACACCGGCACAGGCTCCCAAACACACGCAAACACACACCAATAGATCTATGTACGCTCACAAGCAATTAATCACACACACACACACACACACACACACACACACACACACACACACACACACACACACACACACACACACACACACACACACACACACACACACTGAAGACAACACACACCTCGTCTTTCTCTCTGGTCCACTTGAGCACGGCCTCGTCATCAGAGTGACTTCCAGAGAAACTCAGCACCACCGGCTGGCCCTCGTGCCTAGCGAACATAGAAAACAAGTATTACAGTAGCAATAACAACTCAAATGCTCATACGACTCACATTCGTCACGTGTGATATGACTCAGAAACAAATCATCTGCTGCTGAAAGTCCATACACGCTTAAGGAAATTGATAACTAGCTACCAACTGACACTAACTCTACCTTACTGTGACCTTGAAATTTGATGGGGGTGAACCAGACTTATGTGCTGTCTAGAGGTAACGCAAGGCTATAGACATGTATGACGTTTGACAATGGTATGAAGCGGACTTAAGAGATAATGAAAGTCTAGAAATGTATGACGTTTGACAGGGGTCAACCAGACTTATGTGCTGTCTAGAGGTAATCAAATGCTAGAAATTGTATGACGGGGGTGAACCAGACTTATGTGCTGTCTAGAGGTAATCAAAGGCTAGAAATTGTATGACGTGTGACAATGGTATGACGTGTGACAATGATATGACGTGTGACAATGGTATGACGTGTGACAATGGTATGAAGCGGGCTCACATGTAGAGCAGCAGGCACTTGACGGGCTTGTCGGAGATCTTGTTCTTGGACAGGAGCGTCATGTCGGCGCCGTACAGTAGCTCGGTGGTGGAGGCGATGCTGGTGGTGGTGGTGGTGCTCAGCAGAGAGTTGTTGCGTGGCAACGCGGCACCACCGTTGCGGTGTTTGTGGCCCATCCTGTTGACAGTCATATACTCACAGGTCAATCTTTAGTTGAGACTATAAAGTCTTCCATATGTGTGTATGTGGTGGGGGTGGTGTGTGTGTGTGTGTGTGTGTGTGTGTGTGTGTGTGTGTGTGTATGTGTGTGTGTGTGTGTGTGCATGCCTATGCCCCCCCCCCCTCCCCTCAGTTTGTTTTGTTCATCAACAATTTGATTTTTTACAAATTGTTTTGGTGAATGCCCCACCTGGCGGACTCTGTGTAGGAGGCGACGGACGGCGTGGAGAGCTCGTCATAGCTGGACCAGGTGCGGCAGCTGACTGTGCTGATGGCGGGGGACTGCAGCAGTTGGGACAGCCCTCCGTCCAGCATGGCGCGGCCCACCGTCCCGCTGCCGTCACGCGGGTTGTACATGTCCTGGGACACATATCATACATACTGTCAGTTACATGTCCTGGGACACACATCATACATAGTTATAGCCATAGGCCCACCGTCCCGCTGCCGTCACGCGGGTTGTACATTTCCTGGGACACACACATCATACATACTGTCAGTTACATTTCCTGGGACACACATGATAGTTATAGCCATAGGCCCACCGTCCCGCTGCCGTCACGCGGGTTGTACATGTCCTGGGACACACACATCATAGACACTGTCAGTTACATGTCCTGGGACACACACATCATAGACACTGTCAATTACATGTCTTGGGACACACATCATACATAGACACTGTCAATTACATGTCCTGGGACACACATCATACATAGACACTGTCAATTACATGTCCTGGGACACACATCATACATAGTTATAGTCATAGGCCCACCGTCCTGCTGCCGTCACGCGGGTTGAACATGTCCTGGGACACACACATCATAGACACTGTCAGTTACAAGTCCTGGGACACACATCATACATACTGTCAGTTACATGTCCTGGGACACACACATCATAGACACTGTCAGTTACATGTCCCGGGACACACACATCATAGACACTGTCAGTTACATGTCCTGGGACACACACATCATAGACACTGTCAGTTACATGTCCTGGGACACACACATCATAGACACTGTCAGTTACATGTCCCGGGACACACACATCATAGACACTGTCAGTTACATGTCCTGGGACACACACATCATAGACACTGTCAGTTACATGTCCTGGGACACACACATCATAGACACTGTCAGTTACATGTCCTGGGACACACATCATAGACACTGTCAGTTACATGTCCTGGGACACACACATCATAGACACTGTCAGTTACATGTCCTGGGACACACACATCATAGAAACTGTCAGTTCCTGCATGAGACAAATATTGTCATGTCCTACTTACGATGAGTAAGGTCAAGGTGACATTGGTGAAGTTAGGTGATTATATATATGTAATATGCATGGAGTTTCTAATGTCACGTTTAGTTAAAAACACTCAAGAAAAAATTATGTTTTAGACTGGGGAAAGCCCATTTCTAGAATAATGTTTTTGCCATTTCATACGTTGGACTTCAATAAGGTATTTGCGACGCGACGCGACACACACTGACCTGCGGGAAGATGAAGGAGGTGGGGTCACAGTCCAGCATGCCCAGCCCAACGTCCGCCTCGCTGCTGCCTTCACCCTCCTCGCCCCAGACCTTGACCCGGGGGTCAAACTGACCCTCACTGAAGATGGAGCTGGAGCGTCGACTGTCCAGTGATGCGGCGTCGTCCGTACAGAGACTCTCCAGATCCGTGTCGACGTGGTGGTTGGTGTAGTCCAGTCGGTACCGAGTCTCGGGGTCAGCAGGGGCCAGGTTGTCCATGGAGTCCGTGCTGGCCGTGGTGTTGACCGAGGACGACGACCCGCTGTGACCCGAGGCGGTGGGGGGCGACCCCATAACGAACTTGCTGCGACCCCTCTTGTCCGGCTTGTCCACGCACCCCCCGGCCGGCTTGGGACCCTGGGGGGTGACAACAGTGGTGGTGGATTCATGGTTCTGTTTAGTACACCCCTCTCCCCCATCTCCCATTTCAGACCGCCACAATCTTACGTTAAAACAATTAAGAGAGAGAAAGAGAAAAGGAGAAGTGAGTAAGAGAGAAAGAGAGAGAGAGAGAGAGAGAGAGAGAGAGAGAGAGAGAGAGAG
>NC_090259.1:3228468-3233468 GCF_037325665.1 Littorina saxatilis | reverse complement strand
CACAATGAATCAATCTCATCTGGCGTGAATGATGGAGACAGTGTAGTCACAATGAATCAATCTCATCTGGCGTGAATGATGGAGACAGTGTAGTCACAATGAATCAATCTCATCTGGCGTGAATGATGGAGACAGTGTAGTCACAATGAATCAATCTCATCTGGCGTGAATGATGGAGACAGTGTAGTCACAATCAATCAATGAATCAATCTCATCTGGCGTGAATGATGGAGACAGTGTAGTCACAATCAATCAATCTCATCTGGCGTGAATGATGGAGACAGTGTAGTCACAATGAATCAATCTCATCTGGCGTGAATGATGGAGACAGTGTAGTCACAATCAATCAATCTCATCTGGCGTGAATGATGGAGACAGTGTAGTCACAATCAATCAATGAATCAATCTCATCTGGCGTGAATGATGGAGACAGTGTAGTCACAATCAATCAATCTCATCTGGCGTGAATGATGGAGACAGTGTAGTCACAATCAATCAATGAATCAATCTCATCTGGCGTGAATGATGGAGACAGTGTAGTCACAATCAATCAATGAATCAATCTCATCTGGCGTGAATGATGGAGACAGTGTAGTCACAATGAATCAATCTCATCTGGCGTGAATGATGGAGACAGTGTAGTCACAATCAATCAATCTCATCTGGCGTGAATGATGGAGACAGTGTAGTCACAATCAGTCAATGAATCAATCTCATCTTGCGTGAATGATGGAGACAGTGTAGTCACAATCAATCAATCAAACAACCAACTAATCAGTCAACTAATCAATCAATTAATCAGCCAATCCATCAATCAATCTCACCTGGCATTAATGATGGAGACAGCTAGTGTTGCCACAAATAACCAACCAGTCAATCAATCAATCAATCAACCAATCAATCCATCCATCAATCAATTTCACCTGGCATGAATGATGGAGCTGAGATATTATTGCAACAATCAACCAACCAGTTAATCAATCAATCAATCAATCAATCAATCAATCAATCAATCTCACCTGGCATGAATGATGGAGCTGAGATAGTGTTGCCACAATCAACCAACCAGTTAATCAATCAATCAATCAATCCATCAATATATCTATCAACCAATCAATCAATCAATCATGCATTCAATCAATCAATCCATCAATCAATCAAACTCACCTGGCATGAATGATGGAGACAGTGTTGCCACAGGCGCACCACAGGTGACTGTCCAAAAGCCGCAGACATGTGACCGGGGACTGACCAATCATGATGTACATGACGTCATAGAAGGCGGTGTCAGTCGACACATCCTGCAAAAAAAGAAGAAAAAAAAAGAAGCTTTTGTGAGAATGGAGTAAGCAATCATTAACGCCTAACGTTTTGGACTACGAGTGCTCTGTAACACAACGCGCAATCCACATGGTATTTTCTGAAAATGAGACGACTCTTTTTGGCTGCACCCGGCCGATGCTTCAGAGACAACTGAGCAAAAGGAAATTACAGACTTGTACAAATCCCATTGACATACGTTCTATTCGTCCACTAAAAACGATCTTATACTGTTTTTAAGAACACGTTTATACAGGGCCGGACCAAATGAGTTGTAAGGGGGGGGGGGTTCCCCCTTTTTGGGGGGGGCAAATCAGCGAAGTGGCGAAGCCACAAGCGCGCGCCTGCAAAGCAGGCGCGCGAACTAGGGGGGTCCGGGGGCATGCTCCCCCGGAAAATTTTTGAAAAACGGTTAAAATCTGTGCAATCTGGTGCATTCTGGGCCTTGTTTTGAGGGTTAAGAGCAGCATTGTTTTGGTGCTAAAACTAGTAAAAAAAAACCCAAACACTCAAAGCAAGGTACATGCTTTTTCCAGGGGTGGGGTTCCGGAACCCCTGGAACCCCCCCCTGGGTCCGGCCCTGTTTATAATTATAAGCTGAGCTTGTTGTGCTCCATCAAGTAGATTGTATGCGGCATTGTTATTTGTGATTCTTTTGAATACAATTGTTGAACTCAAAAACTAAGAAAGTATACATGTGCGTATATAGTTAACACTAAATAGCAGACAGTATGCGTTTAAAATGACCCAAATAACATCTATTTTAATCATGGGAACTCAAGTCTTTCGCATTAAAGCACAGGGGTTAACAAATTTAAGCATGACATCAATCCAATTAATAGTGACATATTTGTCATGTAACCAATTTGTTCATGATTTTATTTTCATCCCTTACAATTATTTCCATCCAGTGCAGGAATTTGAAGAAAAAAACCCCACTAAAAACATGACGTCATTGCTATTTATGGTAACGTGCGTGTCATGTGACCTTTACCTCCAGCACAGCGACAGTTCCGTCAGCAAGACCGGCAAAGACGCGACAGGTGGCGCCATCTTGGTACTGGCAAAGGGAGAGAACCGCGTCGTGGAGCTGCTGCTCCCAGGTCTGCAGTCTGTCTGCCGTCTTGACGCAGAACACGTTCCAGTTGAGCGAGCCGAACAAGATGGCGCCCGGGATTGCGCACAGCGCCATCACGCGGCTGGAGATCTGAAACACAGCAATATCATCGTCATTGCAACACATATTACACACAGCGCCATCACGCGGCTGGAGAACTGAAAAACAGCAATATCATCGTCATTGCAACACATATTACACACAGCGCCATCACGCGGCTGGAGAACTGAAACACAGCAATATCATCGTCATTGCAACACAAATTTCACACAGCGCCATCACGCGGCTGGAGATCTGAAACACAGCAATATCATCGTCATTGCAACACATATTACACACAGCGCCATCACGCGGCTGGAGAACTGAAAAACAGCAATATCATCGTCATTGCAACACATATTACACACAGCGCCATCACGCGGCTGGAGAACTGAAACACAGCGATATAATCGTCATGGCAACGCATATTGCACACCATTCCGTAATATGAACCACAACAAACGTCTGTATTATTGCATACAACAGCCACTTAACTTCGTGACAGAAACACAAGTACAATAGCAAACTTTAAAACAATCTTTTTCCAAAAAACAAACAAACCTCGAGACAATTTTCACAGTTATACAAGTATTGCACAAAACGTTATCATACAACAAACATGAGCACACCCCTACGTGGCCACACACAACACATCAAAGAAAGAAAGAAAAGGAAAACAAACCATCGTCACAAGAAATCTAGGGCTCAAAGGTCGTGCAAAGTTCAAGTGTCATCAGGTCGCGACCATTAGTGATTGAAAGGTCACGTGAAGATAACTGGTTATTGTGTGCAAGTGCTGGCCATTGATAGCGGATGAGGCTTGTCATAGTTGCCGAACTAGCTAGAATCGCCAGAGTTCTTTGAAGTGCTGGCCAGTCATAATGGAAATAGGATTGCCATAGTTACTTGGAAGGGCCTGTCAACAATAGCATGCCTGACTATGAAAACATTGCTAAAGTTACATAGATGGCTGGTCAATTATAACTGCCATAGTTACCTGGATGGGCTGGCCAATGATAGTGAGACTATCTAGGGTTGCCATAGTTACCTGGATGGGCTGGCTAATGATAGTGGGACTATCTAGGGTTGCCATAGTTACCTGGATAGGCTGGCCAATGATAGTGGGACTATCTAGGGTTGCCATAGTTACCTGGATAGGCTGGCCAATGATAGTGGGACTATCTAGGGTTGCCATAGTTACCTGGATGGGCTGGCCAATGATAGTGGGACTATCTAGGGTTGCCATAGTTACCTGGATGGGCTGGCCAATGATAGTGAGACTATCTAGGGTTGCCATAGTTACCTGGATGGGCTGGCCAATGATAGTGAGACTATCTAGGGTTGCCATAGTTACCTGGATGGGCTGGCCAATGATAGAGGGACTATCTAGGGTTGCCATAGTTACCTGGATGGGCTGGCCAATGATAGTGAGACTATCTAGGGTTGCCATAGTTACCTGGATGGGCTGGCCAATGATAGAGGGACTATCTAGGGTTGCCATAGTTACCTGGATGGGCTGGCCAATGATAGTGAGACTATCTAGGGTTGCCATAGTTACCTGGATGGGCTGGCCGGGCTGGCCAATGATAGTGAGACTATCTAGGGTTGCCATAGTTACCTGGATGGGCTGGCTAATGATAGTGGGACTATCTAGGGTTGCCATAGTTACCTGCATGGGCTGGCCAATGATAGCCTGTGAGACTATCTAGGGTTGCCATAGTTACCTGGATGGGCTGGCCAATGATAGTGGGACTATCTAGGGTTGCCATAGTTACCTGGATGGGCTGGCCAATGATAGTGGGACTATCTAGGGTTGCCATAGTTACCTGGATGGGCTGGCCAATGATAGTGAGACTATCTAGGGGTGCCATAGTTACCTGGATGGGCTGGCCAATGATAGTGAGACTATCTAGGGTTGCCATAGTTACCTGGATGGGCTGGCCAATGATAGTGAGACTATCTAGGGTTGCCATAGTTACCTGGATGGGCTGGCCAATGATAGTGGGACTATCTAGGGTTGCCATAGTTACCTGGATTTGCTGGCCAATGATAGTGGGACTATCTAGGGTTGCCATAGTTACCTGGATAGGCTGGCCAATGATAGAGGGACTATCTAGGGTTGCCATAGTTACCTGGATAGGCTGGCCAATGATAGTGGGACTATCTAGGGTTGCCATAGTTACCTGGATGGGCTGGCCAATGATAGTGGGACTATCTAGGGTTGCCATGGTTACCTGGATGGGCTGGCCAATGATAGTGGGACTATCTAGGGTTGCCATAGTTACCTGGATGGGCTGGCCAATGATAGTGAGACTATCTAGGGTTGCCATAGTTACCTGGATGGGCTGGCCAATGATAGTGAGACTATCTAGGGTTGCCATAGTTACCTGGATGGGCTGGTCCGTCATGGTGCCCAGTTTGCAGTCCACAACACACACCTTGCTGACGCTCTGGTTGCCGTAACACACCCACACCACACCTGTCCACATAGCACGTCATCACGACACATCACATACCTGCATCA